>NW_020884873.1:18156787-18415352 GCF_003945725.1 Corapipo altera
TCTACCAATATCAACAATATCTACCAATATCAACAATATCTACCAATATCAACAATATTAAACAACTGTAAAACCTTTGAGAGTTTACCAAGAGCTACCCTGATTTCAAAGATAATCGAAATAAAAGATAAATTTATAAGTGACCACATGGCAAGTCAGTAATATTGTACAGAATAAAATGTGGGATCAGACTGATCCGTACTTGGGTCACTTCATAGTCAGAACTGGATCGCACCACTGACAAACTGAAACAGATTTACGATGAGTCTAAACCAGAAACAGCCACTGAAAAAAATAACATTGTTTGGCTGTACATTGAAACTATGATTAAAAAGATGATTAAATGTTTCTATTTTGAACAAAAAAAACCCCAACCCAAACAACAAAGAATGTCTTTAAAACCCTTTTTGCTCCAGCAGCTCGTTTCACACAGGGAACATGGCAAGAAAAACATGTTGCAGCAACTTTAGCTATGGGAAGATGACTGATATTTTAGATTGAGCTGACAGCTGACTTAGGAGTCATCACTAGGGCTAACATCTTCCTTCTCCATGCAGCCTCCAGTGGTCTGGCATGTCTCAAAACTTGAAAGGAAAAAAAAATGATGCTGATTTCATAGGGAAGTAGCCTATGAAGAGCCAGTTTGGAGGATGAAGTCAACTACATATGGTTCTATTTATTTGGTTGGTTTGGGGTGGGGAGAGGGAATCAGTGGCAAATTCTCAGCCCTAACAACCAGCTCACAATAAAAGCTTATGAAGTCAAGAGTTCCTCAAGGAAAAGAAACAGTCTTAAAGTTTGTATTTATTACATAAATGCCAACATATTTGCAAGATTCCAAAACTCGGGCAGCATCCAGCTTGAATGATTAAAGAGCGTTTCTCCTTGAGGATTTGATTCCAGCTCAGATAAACTGTAATCCAAAACTGCCTTTGGATAGCACAGCGTACACAAAACCTCCCTCTGTATATGGAGGTGATACAAAACAGGTACACTAGGCAGGTCATGTCCTAATGCATACTTAGACCTCTGTGCCACAAACCAAACACAGCTGAATTTGCATGCATGACCAAAGCTTTCTGCATTTTCTTTTAGTGGAGGGAAGAAAAATATACCCCTAGGAAACAAAAGTACCCCTTCTCTGTGCTTTATGAATGGGAATTGACATAGAAAAAGGCAGGAAATGAGGTAAGGTTTCTTTTTCCTCTCATTCTCCATATTGTGACCACGACGCACACATGCATTTCTACATTAAAGAATATAACCACATACTCATATATGGCTGCATCTCATCCAAGCACTGGTCACTCGGGAAAACTTTGAAATTCAAGAATTCTGCGAGTCTGATCCTACAACCATTACCAGTTGGGAGCTAACATACATTTCTTTTTTTGTTCATCATAAAGCTTTGAATTATAATTTGCTCATTAGCCTAATAAATATCTCATCCTTGTGTGGCCCATAACAGCAGAAAGAGCAGTTATTATAGCAGTTCCCCACTGCAGCAGGGGAGCTCGCCTGACCTCAGCATCCCTCAGCACCTTAAGCAAACATGGATCCCGTATAGCCGTGAATCCTCATGCAGCTTTCCTGCTAACCCAGACATAGGAAAGCAAGAGGTGTGACTCTTCTCTCTCCAGAGTGTGCACAGTCTCTTCTCCAGTCACAGGAGAAAAATCCCATCTCCAAAGGTTTTCTCCATCTGCTTCGGGTAAGAGAAAATTAACAGTCTGTGGCACAGGGGCAACGTGTGCTGTAAAAAAGGTTCACTAGCTCATGTGCTTTGGTTGTGCTGAGCATTTCAGTTGTGACCAACATAATTTCCTGTCATTCCACTTTTCCCAAGTTGCCTCTACATCTGTCCTGAATCTGTTTGAAACTCCTGTTTATAGTTGAGTAAGGAAATCAAGAGATATTAACAGTTAACAGATTTTTATTTATGTTTTAAAGGTTTCTCAGTGCATATAAAAATGATCCCAAAATAGTGAGTCTGATTTGGAGATTTTTTTTTTTGTTAGATTGAGGGTTTGGGGTTTTTTGGTGGTTGGTTTGTTGGTTTAGGGTTTTTTTGGGTGTGGGTTTTTTGGGTTTTGTTTTTTGGTTGATTTTCTTTTTTGTTGTTGGGGTTCTTGGGGGGGGTGCCTTTTTCTTGTCGTTGTTTGGTTTTTTAAAAAAAGAAAAGAAAGCTGAGATTGTGATTCTGATTCTGTTGAAACCTCCCTTGGCCCATTCCCAAAACATATGCCTGATGAGAAGAATGATGACTCTCCCAAATGTACTAAATTAAATAGGGCAATTTTGGGACCTCCTCCAAGATCTTTCTCCATCTGTCCATCTCCTGCCCAGCAATTCACTGTGTCCCCCAAATCTTGAACTCCAATGCATTCTTCAGCCCTGGCACTGACACTTGACTTTGTCCCACATTAACCTAGTCACATCCCACCTCAGAGCAACACCTTTGCTTTTCCTGGAGTTGTCTCCTCTCACAGACTGACACCAGGGAAATTCTCCAATTTTCTATTCCCAAAGGTAGGTGGTTCCCGAGGCACAAAGGGGTAGAACCCATTGCTTGCAAAAGGAAGAGGGGCAATCCTATGGCACAGATTTTTGTCTTCTGCTGCAAAACCAGGCATCAATCCCAACAGTAAAGGTATCAAGTTCTGCCTCTTTTCTACACCGGTTCACATGAGCTCCACTTGTCCCATTTCTCTTTGGAGTTCCTTTACAAGCAGGGCTGAATCTTCTAGCATCACGACCAGACCTAATTCAGCCCTGCTGAAATCCCATCATTTGCCTGCACTAAACATGGAAAGAACTATCACTGATCTTAGACTCCACACTACCAATGTACACAAAAGAGTTAAGTACAGATATTGCATATACCTAGAAGAGGTGGGAGAAAGACTCTCCTGCCTGCAGCAGGTGAGAGACAGACCTGCAATTTTCCTGGGAATCGGGCTTTCTCCCTTAGCCTTCTGATTTACGGCGCAATCAATTGATTTCTGCCCACTGCTGCCACCCCCTTTAGTTTCAGAATTGATGGGCGGCAGCGCTCCAGCACTATTGTGTTACAGACAAACTGCGAAATGCCACCGAGGGAAGTGCTCGGCTGAGTCACGCAGTCAGCACAACACAACCCGGCCAGGCAGCACGTTGGAAGGCTCCGCATGGACCTGGCCGTGCTAGGGAAACCCGCTCCCTCCTGTCAGCAGACCTCAGCAATGCCATTTCTTGCCCCACAGAGGTTCTGACAGCAGAAATTATTCTTAGGTCTCTCTCGTTCTTGTGCATGCATACACACACACGCACATTTCATCATATCACTTCTCATCCTGCAATATCCCCATCACACCCTCATAAAGCTGGGAAATCATATTAAATGGGGATAACAGGAGAGGGCAAAGGGTAGAGGCAGACAAGTTAGCTAAATGAGCTGAAAACAAGTTGTTGGATAACACATCGAGACAGTCCAAGTCCTTACTTCTGATGCGAGGGGCAAAGAAGCTCCTCCTGCCTCTTCCCTCCTTCTTCAGCATATTTCCCTGAGTAGGTCTGGCTGAAAAATGATGTCTTTACTCAGTTAGTTTACCAGAGCATACTTGCAGCAGTAATAAGGAACGTGGGAGGCAACTGGGCCCGTTCCATTTGGCAGCTGTGCTGATCTGTATCTACTTCAGCCCACCACAAAGCCATGCCCTTATAAACTACCCGAAACCTGCAACCCAAACCCCAGCACTGCCCCATCTCCAAGCCATAGATTTCAACTCCAAATAGTGAACAGTAGAGAGTAAGTGCAAGCCTCCTTTCATTCAGGTTCTTCCATCTGCTTCCCTACCCCCAGCTCAGTCAGAAGGGGTTCAAGCTTATTCCTGCCTTCCTCATCAGACGCCCACAGAGTTTACAAAGGGAAGCCCTCCAGCACATCCTCTTCTGGAAATGCAGAGAAGCTAAATGATGTCATCAGCAGAGGCAGGCTTGGGTTTGAAGCACAGTGTGTCAAGTCCTCGTCCAGGCACCTTCCCTCCAGTGGGACGGCATTATCTTCTCTCCTCTCACGGAGCTGCACGTTTTCTAAGCGATACTGCAGCCATGGCACTGCCAAGGACTGCTTAATACCAACCTGCAGCTTGAGAAGTGATAATTTAGTGCGCCATATCAATAAGTACCTGGTTCATAACATGACACCCAATCCTTCCCTTTCACCTTCCAACATCTTTTGAAGGCATTTTCCAGGAAATACTTATCATGCGCCAGCTTCCCAAGTCAAACAGATATAAGAACGCCTTAATTATGCTGCAGCAGATAACACACCTTTTTAAAGCTTTAAGAAAACAAAACAAAACAAGCCTCTAATCCCTCTCCACACAGAAGGGCTCGAAGGCACAGCTGGATCTTGGCTGCTGGTGACAAAGCTAGTTTCCAAAGTCACTTCCCCTCTTGCTGTCCCCAGATGTGACTGGGAACCAGCACTGTTTTGAAAAAGAAAGCCACCAAAAAAACCTCTCTTCCCACCACCCCACCCTGTCAGGAGCAAAGGCTTTGCTCTAGCTTGGAGGACAGCCTTTACGCTGGCAGGCTAGGGGATATTCTGGGCAGCCAGACAACACCACATTCCTTTCCCCGTGAAACTTGTATGAAATGCTGCGTCTTAGACAGACACTTATTACTGTTTAACACTTTCCAAAAGAGAAAAAAACCACATTTAATCAATATTCCCAACTGGCTCAAATGCTTATATATACAACGGAAGGAGAAAAGAAATGCTAAGATGGACAAGAGAGGGAAAAGAGAGTGTTTTCAGATGAAATGAGAAACATGAGAGAGAAATGACAAAACAGATATGGTCAGCAAGTCCCTTCCACAGTCATGCAGCTGTATAGGAGCTTTTTTGTACCAGAGGACAGATTTTATAGCAAGGCAGAGAAGAAGCTACTCTCTCCAAAGGATTGCAAGGTAGGGGGTGAAGAGAAGGGAAGGTGAAGGGAAGCTCAAGCTGTTCCAAAAACTGTAATGATGTGAGTGGGACCAGTGGCAATAAGCTATAAAACATGTTAGCTGGAAGTATGGATAAGTATGAACAGAGGGATCCCTCATTTTCATCTCCAGTGCCTGCAGTTATGGCAGGAAGCTCTCTGGATACTTGGACATGGAGGACAAATGAAGTTTCTTAAATGCAGGAACCACCCAAGAGGAGGCCTTGCCAAATCAGTCTCTGCAGCCACAGGATAGAAGCACATGGAGTTGCTTTGACAGCCCAGAAGAAAAGCTGGCCAGTATCTTACTGCAATTAGACTTTTCTAAACCAGTGCAGACCCACGCATTTCGATACACCCATACAAAAGCCAACTGACAGAGACATAAAGAAGCAGCTTCTCTCTCAGGGTCGTTGCTCCAAACTACCCACAGTGGAGTAGTTCTTCGCTTTCCGAGAACACTTGATCTCAGCTCCAGCATCACAGCCAGCTCCGATGTCCGAGGCAGTGTATCAGACTGAATGGTCAGTGGTCCAGGCAGTGTGGTGGGGTGTCTCTGGCACCTCACTTTCCACGGGCACAAAGCAAACCACGCAGCAACACAGTCCTTCCAGCAGGATGCCATGGTAAGCAGCTTGGAAGAACCATTGAGTGTAGACACGATTTATCCAGCCAATGCCTCAATTTCATCCATCATTCATGTTTATCTCATGTAACCAAAATAATAATGAAAAATCCTGTTCTGTGGTATTTGACAGCGAAGTTTGCGCTACCCTAGTGCATCGACCTGCAACCAAGGTCTCAGATGCAAGAGTCCAACGAAAAATAGGAATAACCTGCAAATATCAGGAAAGTAGATGCCCCTCGCCAGTGAGGATTAAAAATCAGAGTCCTCTGGGGCAGAAACATGGCTTACAACAAAAACTTGGGGGAGGGGACCAAGAAGGAGAAGTGAAATGTAAGGCTACATCTAACATAAAGCTCTTCTAGGGAAAGGAGGTAAACAGTAGAAGGACATTTCTGCTGTGCAAAACCCAACATGGCCCATCTTCACCTGAACGGCCCACCCACGGGGTCTGATCAACAAAAGCACATGTTCCACTGGTGAGGTTCAGGCCAGACAGGCAAAGGCAGATGAAACAGAGGGTCTCTGTGAGGTCTCTGTGACCTCCACTCTCCCAAGGCACAAGCTGGAAGTCATTGCTCCAAAAAGCTAACAGAAAAGTGAAAAGTTTGAGGGGGGGGAAAGAAGAGATCAGACTCTGTATTTGAGACTCTCAGAGCTGAAAGGGAATAAAAAGCTGGTTGAAGCCTAGCAATCTGCTCTGCTAAAAAACCCTATGTGCAGACACAGAAACAATGCTGATTTTACATTAGAAACCAGGAAACGAGGCGGAAGGAGAATGCAGGACAGCGCTGTGTTTCTACATTAGGGTTTTTAAGTACACTGCAGGATTTCTGTCTCAGAGTACTCATTGAGTTACATCAGACTGTAATGGCCTGTTGATTTTGAGAGATGATGGCAGCACTGCTGATGCAGGGGGAGAGGAGATGGAAGGAAAGAGAAGATGTGATGTATCAGCCAGCGTGTGCACACATTTCAGATGATTACCCCTGTACTCCTGTGTGAGAAAGACACGGCAGATTCACAGTGGGACCAGGACCAGGAGGGGACTGTGCATGGGACCCTGTTAGTAATCTAGGCAGACACGGCAGGCGGTTTTGGTCCATCCCTGATTCCCACTTCATTCCTCCAGGGTAGCAGATGCCAAAAGCAACATTTTTGCAGGGGAGTCCCATCCACGGCTGGCAGGGCCAGAGCCACACGGCATGGCACAGCAATAATGGAGGAGGTGAATCCCATGTGTTCAAGGCATGCAACGTGTTCCTGAGATGGATTCAGTCTCACTCTGCCAGGCTGACAACTTTGCTTGCCTGCCTTTCTCTCTCTCCTGTATTTCACAGAAAGATGGTATCCTTTCCTTTTCCTTTATTTGCTCCTGGGCAAAAGCAATCAAGAACAAAGGATGAAAGAAAAATGCAGGGGGGGTGGGGGAAGTGAGGCGGGGGAGGGACATTTGAGAGTTAGGGAGCAATCTTTAGTAGAGAGAAGATAATTTAAAAAAAAAAAAAGGAAAAAAGGAGATGCAGAGGCTTGGGAAAAAACACAATATGCAAATGAGGCAGAACAAAAATCAGAGCTGGGAAAAAAATAAAATCACACCAAACCCATTAATTTCTCCATACACTCTCTGTCTCTCAGACAAGGGGGTGCCATTGGGGTGAGGGGTTCCTAAAGCATTCTACCACCCTCCAACTCCAGCAAACTCCCATGGCTCACCACAGGCAGGCAATCTACCCTCTGGGGCACATCAAAGGAAGGGAAGAGTGAAGCATTTCTGGAGCAGTGAAAATCCTTGTTTTTTCTCTGAGGTAGGGAGCTGTGGGGCAAACAGAACCAGCCAGGTGCTTCTAACATGATGTTTGTCAAACAATCTGATTTCAAGCTTCACTGGAGTAGTCCCTCAGCAGCTGCTTTAATCTATTGCAGCACTTCTCCCCCACAGCAGGCTACATTCCTCCTGTGACTCCTCCACTCTTCCACCAGGACAGAGGTTCCCCAGGAGCAAAGACCTCCACCTCAGCTCGCAGCAGGTTGCCTCACAGACTGAATCATCTCAGGCCACACCACAAGCTAAGGAGGATCAGGCTTGAACTGGAGGTTTCCAAGGGGCATCCAGTTGCACAAGGAAAAGGGGGATTTTGCTGCAGCAGATGACATACTGTTCTCAGTGCAGAGCCCTCGCACTGCTCAGAGGTGGGTGTCAGCAAAGGTGGCCTCTTCCGTCCAGATCGTGGATTAAATAACTCATCCATCAGCTGGTTCATTAGTGACACCGTAGTTGGTGGTGTGTTACAACACACCACAGTGCAGTTATCCTTCTACTCATCATCATTTATTTCTTTTTCTTCCAACGTATGGAAAAACATCAGTGCATGCTCCTCAGTTAGGAACCGTGAGAGGTGTAAAAGGGAACTAGGAAGCAGCAGGATTCCTGGTTTTTAAACCTAGTCTGGGGCTGACTCACCTGAAATACCACTTTTTAGCACCCACAGGGCTCTCCTTTCACATAAACAGCAGCCCCAGCTTTCTGTTCTTCTTCCTGCCCACATTTCTATTTGAAACATTATTCATTTGTCCAGTTCTGCCTGCAAACACTTGACGCCAGGGACTATAAGCTATGGCTCAGTCTTTACAAAACAAAGTATTTTTAAACAAGTTTATCAATATCAGAAAAATGGATTATTATTTTTACTTACTACCAAGGAACATCACTTAACTTAGTAAACACTAACTGCCTAGAAGCACAAGTCGCAGTTGTGTTGCAAGGGCTAGTTAAAAAACTATTTCAAAAAGTTGACAAATTCCACACCAGGGGTGTCTAAGCACCAGGTGGGGTGTGTGAAAGCAGAGGCTAAGCCTTGTACTGTATTTTACAAAGGACGGTGGATATCAAGGTAAAGCAGACTATTGAGGGCAGTCAGATGTCTACAGGGAAAACAGCAAAAGAACAAAAAGGCATCAGTGAGGGGGCAGGGAGAAGAGGACAACAAGTTTTAGCAGAGATTTTTGCCACGCACACTGGTAACTGCAATCACCCGCAAAGGTCTCTCCCACCTCCAGTGACCTGAGTGGCTGTAGGCACTGGCTGTATTTCCGAGGAGCTCCCTTGTTCCCAAGTGTGACTTCCCCACCCCACAGGGAGGCAGAGCAAGAAGATATATGATGTCTCAGTTCACATCTAAGCCAGGTCTGTGTCCCCATCAGTAAGAACTGCCACCACAACTGACACTAATTGGTTCTCTTGTTGTCGTGCTGCAGAGGTGACAAGGACCACATGGGCACCGACAAGAAGCCTCCCCTCTCTGGTCCCCTCAGGTCACAGGTAGGTTCCCTGGCAGAAGCAGTGTGCATGCATAGCTGGTATTGCCATGATGTGTGATGCCTGCTCGGTGAATAAAGAGCATCACTATCTGGAGCTGTCGAGCCTGCGTCACTCACTGCAAGAAGCAGGGGGGGGAGGACAACTACCAGCTTAAACCAGATTTTACTGGTAGGAGCATCACCAGAATTCAGGCTCTCGGGGACTTTACAAGGGAACCTAAAATATTACCAGCTGCAGTTGCAGCCTCCATATCCTCCTCCAGCCTGGAAAAACAACAATTAGTACATGTGTGCATTAGTGCATGCATGTGTTTGCATGTGCATGCAGTGCAAACACATGCGATAAACAGAGCAAGAAGAAAGAGATTGTTGTTTGAAGCTCAAAGAAGCTATTTCTAAAAATCTGTGTGCAAGTTAGAACTGAAAAAAGGCAAGAATTACTTTCACCTTTCAGGGGGGAGGGGGGCAGGGAATTAAGCACACACACACCCCAAGCAATGCCCAGGAAGAATTATGCCGCTCGTGATAAATGCAGTTTTCTGGTTCTGTGAAAAATCTGACATAATGAAAGTACCTTGAATGCAATTACTGGCACTTGTTTAGCATGGCAGGGCATTGCACTGCCACTGGGCTCGCTCCTCTCTGCTCCCAATTAGCATGCCAAGTACTCCAGCCACACACATGGGCTCACGGGTCAGGGATTGGCGCAGACGAGCAGCAAACAGCTACCTGCCCTCCAATGAGGGAGCGAGCAATGTGCTGGAAAGCTCCAGCTTCCTTCATTTTACATCCTCCCATCCCTATCACACTCTTTTCCTCCACTCCTCCAGGGTCTCTGGAGGCAGTGATAAAAACCGCAAACTCTCCCCCTCCTCTCTCAGCTGGTCTCATTCACGGCTCATGGCAGACCCGGTTTCCTCTGGGGACTCACTAATGAAGACGGCCAACGTTAATCTCTTTCCCCCTCCCTGACGGGTCGATTTATAGTTCCACGGAGAGTCCTGGATTGCAGCCAGAGGGCTTGACACATTCTTCTTGTTCCAAGACGGAAGGGGGGGAAGAGACAGGCTTGCGCGCGCGCACACACACTGAAGATATACACACACACATTTATGATTTGGATTTAGCTGGAAGATGCAGCTGGAAAACCTGTTTACCTGCTCTGAAACGGCTGCTGAAGAGAAAAGTAACCAACAGCACTTTTGCATATATATGTACACTCCAAACATCTTTGTGTTTCCACAGCACCTCTTTCAGCCCAAAGACCCCAAATCACAGGGATCACTCCCTCATCACCAGGATGAAATAAAGCATCGGTTGTGTGCCAGCAGCATTACCCGTGAGTCATTAGGAGAGGAAGCAAATGATAAGTTCTCCAGGATAAACGGCAGGGGGAGGGAAAGGGGAAATTTTAGACAGGCAGAAAGTAATGAACTGGAATTTGGCCAGGACACTGAGGTTATTGTCCTCTCATCTCGTGAAAAGTGCAGTGGGATCTTTAACAATTGATTGATCGAGGCCTCGGCTCTACCTCTCATCCCTAAGAGGTTCCAGCACTAGTTGCAGCTTCTCCAAGAGCGATGCTGGTGCACAGGTTCAGGAGTGGCTCAGAGAGAAATGCACCCCTCTGGTACCCCCACCTGCTTTTCTACCACAGTGCGTGGCACTGCCTGTACTGGAACTTCTCAGACCTGTCATTCCAACAGCTGCACCTTCAAAGGAACTGGAGAGAAGGAGAGACTCCAATATTTTTTTACCACTGAGCTATAAGAGAGCTGTAAGGGAGCTATAAGGGAGCATCCCTTCCCCCTGTGGCAGCCTCACTTGGCGCTATTTGTTTAGTTCACTCCCCGTCCACACGCGGGACTCGCCCGCGCTGACAGCACAGCTCTGCTAATAGGGTCAGTCAGTGAGCTACTGCTGCAGAGCCACAAGGGAGCACAAAACACTGGCTTTATTCCTGTAAGACCTATACATTACCTCCTCACCCTCGCCCCCTCAGGAACCAAGTGCTGGATTTAAAAGGAGCACTGTCAAGTCATTTAGGGCCATTATTTTGCACTAGAAGAAATGGCCTTTACAAAGCTCAATGGAAGCACGGTCTCATTCCATCTTTAAGTAATCTTGAAGGTTTCAATTGCAGGGCTGTAAACCACAATGCAAAAAAGCACAGACAAATAGATCAGATCAGATATGAGACTGCCCAGACACAGAGTTCCCCTTGCCAAGCTGACTGCAGAGCAAAAATAGAAATGAACACTGCACATAATTATAGTATTTTACATTTCCACTGCACTTTCCATCCTGACAGATCCCCAAATGCACACACATGTGCATGCATGTGCATACAGAGAGGCAGGACACTGGGAAAATTCACTTGCTTGTAAAAAAACCCAAGGAATTGTGGTCCAGTGGTAACAGTTTGTACTGAACCAAAGCCTTCATTAACACAAACACACACACACACAAGCTCATAGAAAATCATAATGTGAAACAAGACTAAGCCAAGCCACAGCAATCTGTAGATCAGCAGCTCCAGCACTTCTGCTGCTGCTCAGCATTTCCCCCCAAAACAGAAGATTAGAAACTGATCTTTTATTAGCTCTTGCCCTCTGTTTCCCAGCGAACCCCAAGGTGCCAATTCCACTTTGCTACCACAGGGCAGGGGCAGCTCTGCAGCTGTTGATCCACAGTCTTCCCTTCTCCTGCTGTCAAGCACTTTGCAGCCTGTAAGCAGGCACATCCTCCAGCCCTACGGGCTGCAACAGCCCCATTCTGCAGACAGCAGAGCATCTGAACAGGGGAACCAAAGCCAGCGCTCCTCTTTCCCTCCTGAACAAAAGAGCCCGTGTCAAGTACAAGGGCCCCTTCTCTCCTTTGTGCCACCCAAGGTGCTCTGAGCAAGGATGAAAAGAAAATGGCCACGAAAGAGTGCTGGAAGATAAAGTAAGAGCAGAGACATGATGCTCTGGCAGAAACCTTCAACTTTCTCAGTAGGCTGGGAGGCAGGAGAGAGAAGAACAGGCACTAGCTCGCGCCTCAGCCTGGGAGGCTGGGTAACTCCCTTCTTTTTCCCACATGTCTGTGGCAAGTCAGTTTTGTCTTCCACATATTAAATATCTCACAGCAGTTTTAAACTCCCATCTGAGCACACAGGCATTTCGATGCTGATATGTGGCCAAGCACATGAAGAATGGGGGTAGGAAGTTCAAGAGGAGACAGAGAAGGCAGCAGCTCTGAAGCACTACAAAACCAAACTGATAGGTCAGGAGGGAAGGAAACAGTCTGAGGTTACGAAATGATACAACAGCTGGCTCGACAGAGCTGCGATTTTTTTTTTAATGAAAACCAGGAATCTCACCAACAATACAATGTAATCGAGTGCAGTATGCAACTACCCGTTCAGGAAAGAGCCTCCCTGCTAGTAGTCTTAGTCCTTACACTAGCACGAGGCCAATATCTGCCTTAGATGCCTCTCACAGAAGAAGCTGTTCACTCAGCAACATGCTGCATAGTGTCTGAGGCTCAGTGAATGATTGGCCCATGCCCATCTCAGCAGATATTTTGGGGAAGAAAGAGATTTTTGTCAAGGACACTGCAGCAACACCCTCCCTTATACTTAAGGAAACAGTCATGGGATTGCTAATGTCCAAACAGGACTCTAGGTTTTAATAAGGTCACTCTGAAAGAGCCCCACCTAATAAGCTGCATGGAAGTCAATTTATCGACCTCAGCACATGAAGTTGTGGTTGCAGGGTGTGTAGGTAATTCATACCTAATGCTCAAGGTCATCCCCTCTGGCTACAAATGGGAGACCAATGCGATTTCTTATATTTCATTTAGTTTAATAGTCCAGTGTATTATTCAGGAATGCAAGGAAAAGCCTTCTCAAAACAGGATTTTTATTTTGACAGTGTCACTTTAACAACAAATAGCTGGCTGCTCAGTTCCCTTAGCAGGAGACAGCAGGTGCTCAGCTGGCTGATTTAGCAGCAGCCGCAACTGCCACCACGAGCTGCTGGGTGCAGTTCACAGGCTGCAATTCTCAACACCCCCAAGGGGACTGCAAATTCCCAAGGAGGAGGAAGGGCTAACAGGAGCGAAAGAAAAGGCAAGGGGGCAAGCTTGGGGTGAAGCATTATCAAATTAATGAACAAACCTCACTGCCACATCACTGGGACACCCTCACTGGAGTCTCATGGGTACCTATGTCAGCTGCCTTCCCCCAGCCCTGCGTACGCACCTTCCCACATAAGGAATTAAACTCCTTTCCTCCCTTCTCCCCCACCAGGAAATAACATGCCCACTTTTTACCTGGAAGCAACATCAGCAAGATACTCCACAGTCTCCTGAGACCTTCCCCAATAGGTTCCTTTTATGAAAACAAACCAGTGTCCTCAGTAAACAACGAAAAAGCAAGAAGACCATGTCATACAGCCTTGTGCCTACAGAAAATCAGGGCTATGGAAATATCTCTTAGCAGAGGGTATGGTACAGCGAGAGGCTTGTGGCATGAGATTGCCAGAGATGACCTTAAAATAATCTTTAAAATTAAAAATAGACAGGTGCATGTGACTTTGTGATTTGGTTTTTGTTGTTGTGGGAGAATTTTATTTTTTAAAACATACCACATAAAAATGGCAAGACAAAAATTCTGGCCATTTCCTTTACCTCCCCCATCTTGCACATCTAGCAATGAAAGTTTTTTCTAGGCTGAAGTACTATGACAATCAGTGGACCAAGAAAATCATATCTCCTAAGCAGTGAGAAACTGAAAGCTGTGATGTTAAAAGAGAATGGGATTTTACTCAGTCCACATTAAACGCTGTATGGTCTTCACTTGCTTTTGCTACTGTCTATACCAAGACTTGTATTTATTGAGTTATTTTAAGCTGCAGACAGCCAGAGGAATCAAAACTCTCTTATCTACAATTAAAGCACAGAAACATCCGTTACACCTCAGCAGCAGTTCTCTAACTAAGGCCTCCAAAAAATTAAAACACAGAGCACACATTACTCTTTACTGCAGCCTTAGACAGATCAGGCTTGATGACAGTACCACTTTTTAAATCCATTAGGGCAGGGTGAATGGGGGAGACAAACTGGTACAACCCCAGTGTAAAATAAACATTCCCTTTGGGTCATCTGTAAAATTAAACTAGACTCAACGCTAAAGAGTACACTTAAGGAGAGAAACATGAACCTTCCAATTTTTTTACAAGCATACTATCAGTGGAAGAGGCTTGAGTAAAGATAACAATATATGAGTGTATTGGCTGACTGTTATTGTTGGCTACTCAAGCAAAGTAGGGCTTCAACAACCCAGAATTTACAGGACCACGAGCCTATTGGGTCCCTGGTTTTTATTTTGAGCCAATTCACATTCACTTATGCTGTTGGATAAGTCATGATGCCATCAGCGACATCGGCCCAGCTGGAAAACTGGGTTAAGAAAGCAGTGGATGCTCATCGAAAAGTAGGGCTTGCCTGCACAGGAACACACAGGAGAGACATGCAGAAGCACTTTAAGAAGACGGGTAAAATGACTTTAAATGCCTGTATAGACAGATTTATACAGAATGCAAATGTACCCCCGATTTGCCTGCTCCATTACTAAACCTATTTTTACTAAATCAGCTGAAAGTTAATTTAAGTCTAAATAAGGGTATGGTCAGATCAGCCAAGCAATCCGGTCAGTGCAGGCTAACAAGTTGCTGTCCTTTCAGACAGATATCAGTAACTCACCATATGTTCTTCCAGCCTTCTGCAACGCAAAGAACCTTACAGTATCCTAAGAGAAATCTCCCACAAACTGTTTTTATGTGACTTAAAAATCAGAGGGGACAGTTTGGCTGGGAGTCAGCAATCTGGTACATTGGCAGGGGCGGGCTACAAAGGATATCCCAAGAGTTGCCAGTCTAGCACTGTTTCTTGGCTCCAAAATTAAATATACAGTCAAACTTTTAATTTTCCCCAAAAAATACAGAAATGGAGCTTTGACCCTGCTGGGATGCTGCCTCAGGAACACCCAGTGATGTTGCCACCAAGAAGGAGAATTCATCTGCAGCAGGATGTTTTCCAGCACTGCAGTCACTTCACAGAAACAAGAAGCCAGGCAAGGGCTGTTGCCAACTTTCACACACGCTACTCTAGGACTGGGCAGTGACTCAAGAAAACAACTTCCCAGCCTCATCCCAGCAGTGACCCCAGCCATGCACCTGCCTCAAGAGACACTGGCATGCCTTTATGGCTTTGACGAGAGCACGCCTCTCATGCATTGGCTTCCTTACTAGGAGGAGGCCCCACATGCCACATGGGCTCAACACTGGGTGGACAGATCTCCGTGAGTGGACATGAAGAGATAAGCTTGTCACTGAATACAGGGGAAATACAGAGTTGACACAGTAGCTGTTTCCTGAGAAACAACAAGTTGCTGGCAGCAAGGAAAACCCTGGTTTGGTGTCTACCTGATTTTCAGTCCTTCCTGCCCCAGGGTTACATTGCCCTTGACTAGCATTTTCTAGGAATGAGAATATAAGGACAGAAGAGATGTCACTGCTCCCCCAACCCTCCTGCATCAGGAGTCAGCTGGGGGTGGGCTCAATCCATTGTACCCGACCATAACCCTTCCAGCCAACCTGCCAATGTGTCATGAGGGCCATCCTCTCCTGGCTGTTCCATCTAATTGGCACACACCAAGTGCCAGGGCTCCTCGGTGTTTGCTCTCTCCCCCTCTCTCCAGGGCTATGCAGCATTAATGTTTCACTAGCAGCTCCCGCTCTCCTCACAGCTCTATCAAGCACATCTCTGCTCTGACCTGCCGCCCCAGCCACTGGGCTCCTGACCCCCAGAACCTACACCTGCCCCAGCCTGGCTGCCCCTCAGTCCCAGCAGTGCTCTGCATGCCTTTGGAACAGGAAAGCAGCAAAACCCCTCACTGCCACGGGGAGCCAGCTCGGACCACCAGCCTCGTCCTGCCTGCAGCTTAACTAGCACATTAAGGCTGGAAGGGGAAAATGCCCAGCAACCCCCCTGCATCCCCACCAGCTCCCTCCCTTCCCCAGCTTGCCACCGTAGTGTAAACCCTTTTGTTTCTCACCAGAAATACGGCAATTATTTCAGAAAAATCTCTCCCCTCATCACTGGTAGAAAAACCACAGTCTGAGACAGTAGCTCTCTTGATGATCGCAGACAGTGGAATATTCCAGAAAAAGAGGAAGATTTGGGAAGGGGGAGGGGAGGAGGTATCTGGGATCCAATCTTCCTCTCCCTGCCAGCCCCCTCCATCTCTAGCAGATTTCATTTGTATCAGGAGGATTTCTGTGAAATTTTCATCCAACCCTCCCTCTCTCCCATTTCAACTCCCAGCTAAGCTCAGTCAAAGGTGCACAAGAATAACATGCTGCTACCCTTTTCTCACAGGCTGGACAAGTAAGTCCTCAGCTAGCCACATGGAAGCCATTAAAAATATATTAACATACCCAGCAGGGTCTGTCACTTTTTCTTTTCTCCCCCCCCCCCCCCCCCCCTTTTCTTAAACATAGAGAAGGAAGAAATCTTGCCACAGTAACAAGAGGTTTTCATCAAGTCTCATTACCTCAAGCACAGCCGCGCACCACAGCCCCCACAGAGAACAGCCTTCGGTTCCCGCTGTCATTAAAGGAACGAAGATCTTAAACAAAAATTAAACCCAGGACAGCATGGAGCTGGGAGCACATGAATGGATCAGGCAGGGAAGGGTGCAAGAAAGCTGAGGGGAAGAGCAGGAGCAGAGCCACCAGACAGGGCTCCACTCTTGCAGCTTGGGTGGGATGGGGCAGGTTAAATGTATCCCACAGAGCAGGGCAGAGGCAAGCATTTACAACATTTTGAGCCAGCATCCAAAGGTATGCTATATTTCACAGACTTAGTGACACAGCAATGTCCTGGAACATTAATAAAGGCTCAAGGTAAAACCAGACCAGCAATTACGATAAGCAAGCAGCTTTTTCTCAGTCTGCAATGCTGCACGACAAGGATGATTTTGCACACTCTGACACATGTCCATTTTACTCTAGGAGGTCCTCATCCCTTCCAAACAGCATGATGGCCCATGCCTCCCGGAGCAGCTGCACAGCACATCTTAACCTGCAGCAGCTGCTCTAAGCCTGAAGCAGGTGGCTGCTGGTGTTTAATAACTTGGGAGGAGGGTTTGAAGGGTGGGAGGCAGCAAGTCTACATTTAAACAAGGGATTTCTATACCATTGTTAGTCAAAGGGCTATCAAGTCAAAGTGCCCTTAAACTGTAGTTTCTCAAGTATTTCTTTGGGCAAATCACTGGGTTAAGCAGATTTCCTCTCCACCCTGGCTACTTTAATCCAGATCAATTCCCTGATCCAGTTCAATGTGCAGCAGCACGTTCAGCTGCACTGACACAGCTGAACAAGCAGCTCAGGAGCAGCAGCAGGAACTGCTGAAAACAACACTCGTAAAACTGCACCCTCGGATTCAACAGGCATGACACTTAGTCCCAGGGGAGCAAGATGCTGCATGCAAGCCCTGTGAAAACAAAGGGAAGAGGGATACTTCGTGCATGGCTAACAGGAAAGAGATGTGCTGAGCCAAAGAGGACAAAAAAATCCAAAAATTTGGTGACACTGTGGCCATGTTTTACGCACCTCTAGATTCCCATAAACGGGAATGGAGGAAAGCAAAAAGGTCTCCCTTGTGAGGTGGACAGTACAGTCAGGAAAGGCAGAGCTATGCAGAAGAGCCAACAATGGCAAAGCACCAATGAAGGGTGGACAGAAGACCTCTGAGGAGTAAGGAGGATAAGAACCCACTGCTGGTGAGGAGCAGGAACTGTGGAGACACCACAGAAATAACTCCCTGGCGGAGCAGTGAGAAGAAGGGAACTGGGACATGAACTGGATGATACAGAGGCAGGATGAGAATGTAGAGGATCCACCCTGGGCACAGAGGAGGGGAACAGGAGAAATAGTAAGAAAGATACTTCAGGTCTCTGGTGTCACAATCATTCCGGTTGTGAACAGTTTAATGGGTCATTATCCAAACATTTCATACACTCTCTGGTTCTGGAGTAATTACATCCATTCTTTAAAAAGATGTCACATAACATGGTCTACTGATATTACAGAAGCAGACAGGAGAGTAAGCAAAACGTCTGACTGTACTAGAACCAGACTGGAAAACAGCACCAATTTCATAATGATATGATACAAGTCAGGGATATATTTGCCTCTGCAGCACTGAAACCTGCTCTACTCATCCCACCTTGGAAAGCAAATACAAGAAAGTGAGGAGGTTCAGCAACAGGCAACAAAGAGACCTGGAAAACAGCAAATGCTTACATGAAGTCCATATGTGCAAAACAACAGCTATGTGCTGGGTAGGGGGAAAAAAGTCTTGTAGTGCAACCATGCTATACTGCATGCCAGGGCTGTGACACAGTGGGTGTGCGCTGTTCTCCCCAGGAAACCTGTCCATCCGCTCACAGCCAGCCACCACAACCCGGCCATAACTGCCACCAGCCATGGAAGAGTCACTCCTTGAGGAGCTATAGCAAGGCAGACTCTTCACCCACACCTGCCAGATTGAATATGCTGCACAGTCTTCACTGCTGAGCCCTATGGTTGGTATTTCTACAGTCTCGCAGATAAGCAGTTTGGCTGGGTTGCTCTTCCTTGCTGCTTCAACATAGGGAGCACAAACTTTGTCATATAAAAGAAATCAAGAGCCCTGCTTTAAACTGATTGCAGGAAGATACTGGAGTCTTATCCACAGTCCTGGGTTTGACAGCCACATAATTAGGTCAGGGGATAGCTGTGCTGTAACAGATTCCTTGGACTTGGCTCTACCCAAGGTAGAGACACACGTGAATGCTGCTTCAGCGTGTATTTGCTCGCTTGCCAGCAGCCTGGATTCTTGAAAACATACTCTGTGTGACTAGTCCATCTCAGATCAAAACTCACGCCGTTGATGTGGGCTCCCAGATCTCAACTTCTGCAACAGCCTCCAACAGCAGCACTAAGGACAGCAAAGTTTGAGCCAAGGTACAGCTGCCTGTAGCTGAAACAGGCCTACAATAAATGCCAGAGAAGGGAGAGCAGGCTCTAGCCAGCACATGCAAGGAAGGCACTTGTATTGATGCAGGCTCAGGTCATCCCAGGGACCAGGAGTCTGACACCCATGGTTAAAGCATAATCAAGAAATGTTTCCTGACAGTGAAGTCTATTAGGTTGTGGAACAGGCTCCCATGGGAAGTGGGGGAAGCCTCATCCCACTGTCTCTGTAAGGAGTGATGGGCCAGACAGTAGAGAATCGAGCCCCAAGACTTGACGAGATGGCCTGATGGGGTCAGTCCCATAAGATGCCTCAGGAGTAACACAGACTTAAGAAATTTCCTCTGCCCCTCCTGCAATATCTCCCCAATTCCGCAGACACTGCTGCTTGCAAGGCAGCACCACGGACTAGATCACTGTAGCCTGGGCCTTTTCACATATTCGGAGGGACGGGGCTTCTGATCCACAGCAGGTCACTGATGTAAGTTACAGCACAGTCCTACCAAGGCTTGCATCCATGTAACCAATGGGATGGTGGCAGTACAGGACAGGAATGGGAGGTGAGGAAATAGGAATTTCTTAGGCCATGCTACAGGTATCTTTATACTAACCCTGTGCACATGAAATCACGCAAAGAAAGGCAGTGGAGGATGCAACTAGGGTGGAGGAAGGGCATTTACTAAATTATGACTTAGTATGGTCAGACTTGTGTAATTGGACATGGCCTAACATATATGGAAATTATCTTAATTTACAGCAGAGAATGTCCCTGTGGATAATATATATGGTACCAAGTAAGTTTCTGACACACTGGACTAGCACTAACTTAAGTATTGGAGGTCTGAAAGACTGTCTCAGTTTTTAATTTATGTAACATTTAATTGCGTCCCTTACACGTTTCCTTTTTATATTTTTTGAATGGGGGAAGATCAGCTTGGTTTTGAACTGTGCAGATCAACAGAAAGGCTTATTTTACCCCATTTAAAGCTATCAGATGCCTATCTCCCTTTTGGCTTGGGTTTTGGTATGGGTTTTGGGTTGCTTTTTCTTTTTGTTTGGGGATGTGGGGAAAGGAGGTGTTAAGAATATAACAAAGTTCAAAATTAATGTCTCAACTTGTAACACACTTTCCCCCTCCCACAACACTGGTTACAGAAGCTACCCACGGCTGACACTACTCATGAAGCTCCATATGGTTCTGCTTCCCTTCACTTTTCCTCAGCCTGACAAACTTTGGCACTGCTCAGGTTTTCCTGGTCCTTGGGAAACAGGAAGGACTACAACAATTCCAGCTTCTCCTTCCTTTGCTTTTACAAAGCTCCCATGGTGCCATCTATGAAAACCCTACCGTAATGGCAAAGCATAAAGGCAAACTTGTCTGAATGTCACTGGTGCTGCAGGATTTATCATACTGCATTCAATATTGGTACCAATTACTTAGATTGCATTAGTTGAAGGACTTCAGTAACATCAGGGTCCCTTGTCCTCAGTGCAACTTACACATACAGCAACAAATGTCCGTGCCTAACAGGCTAGTAAAGTTATTTTATTTATGGTAGAAAGGCTTCAAAATGGAGCATCATTTTAAAGCACCCATGAGTTGACAACAGTTTGTACAATTATCACAAACCACTCAAAAAAAGCTTCCAGTACACCTGGGAAGTAACCATGTACACAGTAAGTACTCTATATGCACCATAACTCAGCAAACGCTTTTTGCAGCTCCCTTCTACACTCAGTCATGAAGGATATAGATCATTACAGCCTCCAGCTATAGAGCTTCAGCTCACAGAGTAGCAGCTCACACTTTTAGCTCTGGAGATCCCCAGTTCAATCTGCTGCACGTCAGCCAAGAGGGCAGCTGTCATATAATTACAGCCACAACTTTGCATGTGAAAAAGTAGGGAGAGTGAACAGAGATCTTATTATAGACTTCTGGTTGCAACCTGCTGAACAGCTCCCTATTTAAAGTAACTTCTTGTAAAGAGGAAGGAGAGGGGGTAAAGAAAAAAAAAGGAGAAAGAGGAAAGAGAATCTTCCAATTCATCTTCCCAATTCTCTCTGTTTTGCAGAAGAAACTAGTGCTGCTTTGCAGTCCTTTGATACAAATACATGTGTATACTAGATGAAGCACACAAGTGCAAAGCCAGGAGTAAGGCTCCTGGCTTATAAGTCCAAAAAAGAGAAAAAGGAAAAAAAAATTCTCATTGTTGCAACTGAGACGTCTGAAGTCCAACAAGGTATCTTAGTTTCTTTCTGAACTATAACCACTCATCAGAAGCCAACCCATTTAGCTATGCAATTCAAGTATTAACATTTAAGTTCAAGAAATCTTAACTCAGTTACGTCCTGTTTTCTTGAAACTGTGCATACAAGTTCTCAGAAAGACTTAACAAAACAGAGAATCTGGGAAGAGAGTATGTTTGAAATACAAAGGTACAAATCATGGCGAAAAATTCACCCTCGAATTAAAAGTTCTTTTAGTCAGTGAAACACAAAACAATTAGACCAAGTTTCTTCTTATCCGTTAATCTCTCTGCAGATCCTTCTGCACACACAGAGTCGTTTTTGAGACAAACTTTTTTCCAAGCCAAGATAGTCAAAAACTGAATTTGAAATACTATAATCCAGTTTTAAAGAAACAGTTTTCCCCCCAACAACTATTCTAGAAATGTCTTTCCTCAGTAAAGCTATTTCAAGCTTAAGATACAGATTAAATCCTTGTAGAATCTTCTCTCCTCGGCAGTCCCATCCATCCATCCATCCATGACCCAGCAGCACAGAACCTGAAGGTCTCCTACTCCCTGAGGTGAATCAACCACTTTGGACCATGAGCAGCAAATGGAAGCAAACTCTCCAACTTCCTGCAAACTACTTGCCTGCTTGCTAAATACCATTTAAATAGACCAATCTGACTCAAACTGTTCAGTACCTGCCTGCAAGAACAAAGACTTGCTGAAACACGTCAACTAGTTCATGCACGCTACACCACTGCCCCTCCAAAACTCCCTGGAACACAGTGCTGTGCTTCCAACAGGATTTGAAGAAGCACCTAATCGACAGACAAGCTGGAAGGTGTTCACATAACTGCTAACACCAAGCGCAAACCTGCACCTCTAAATTCCAGAATTCACCAGAAGTTTGTATTTAAACCAGTTGAATTCTCTGGTGACACCCTCTCATCAGCCTTGTTTCTGAAGACTAGTTTTCATTTGGCTCAAAGAGTCTTCTGCTTCTCCCCTCAAGCAAGACCTAGCCAGGAAACACACAAACTAGCTGACCATCTCCCTCCATTTAGAAGAGGGTGAGGGAGAGAATCAAGGACAGGAAGCCCCATTTTGAGGAAAGTTATGTGCAGCTGTGGCAGCACAGATACATTTGGGGCTGATTATACACACGCAGCAACGCCTTGGCTGGGTTCACCCCACAGGAGGGACTGATAAAAAGTTCACCTCTCCCTCACCTACTGTAATCAGGCAAAGCTCACAAACATCTGAACCACACTTGTTACGGATGTCCAACAAAAGCAGTACAACCCTGTGCAGAGACGACTGAAATGAGACATTGGTGTGCTGTGTTCTGGTATTACTTCTGTAAATTTAGCACTGCTGAAAGGTTCCAGATAAACATTCTCTGGAGACCCAAATCCTCTGCCTACCTTGAGAACATATGCAGAGAAGACAGCAGCAAAACTTATACTTGCTTTTCTCATCTCTTCCAGCCTGCTGAGGCTGAAATGACTGACAAAGGTCCAAAATAAGGGACACACACAAATTATTAATACTGCACTAGTAGTCTTGCTGTTGCTGCGACAGTCTAAAGACTTAACAGAGGCAGGCTCTGCAGGGAAATACTACTTTACTTCAAAATCATTCATTCAGGAAACTTACATACTGAAGAGAAAAGAATCATTCTGCAGCATGCTCTGTCAAACCCTCAGCTTTAAAACCCTTCATTTCTAAAGCAAAAGTGATTTTAACAAGAACAGGAAATTTACGTGAAGCATAAGGAGCTTCAAATTTCAAGTGAGCAACGCTGGAACAGCATTACTTCCGGACACAAATCCTAACACGCATCTTCTCATGCCTGACCTGGAAAGTCCATCCCACTTCTGGGAGCCAGGTAAGCGTTCTGTCTCTGCAGCCTCTCTGCTGAGACAGCCAAGGGCCAATACTAGTGAGAGGATAATGGGTAGCTGTGCTCTAGCAAGTGGAGGGGAGCCAAAAAGCTACTTCATTTTGCTTCCCGGGCTTCAACCTGTGCTTTACACCCGTGCAAGGCTCCAGATTCACATTCTCACCAACCTTTTATTTCATTCCAGGTCTCATGCTATACCTGCTGCCAGAGTAGCCCCATGCCCATAAGCAATACACAAAGCGTTGCAGCTTCCTACTGATCTATTCACTTCCTCTCCTTTTTTGCAAGGGGAACAGTTTATGCAGGGGTATTAGTCTGTTTTACATTAATTTCAAGAACTGGGACAAACGACTTGAACTTTGACATTTCTGAAAAAATAAAAGTTATTTTCATCTTTATTACTAATCAGAATAGATTTACTTTTCATTTAAAACAGAAAATTTTCTTCCAAAAATATCTGAAGTGGTTACTGAAATGTTTTCTTTACCAAAGCCCTGCAAAGCCTCAAGATTATTAACAACATTTTGAATATGAAGAGGTACAACGTTGCTCCATATCCACAAAAGAAGAAAAGGCGGTCAATTTTTCTCAGAATAAAGTAATTCATTTTGAAAACTAACACCTTCTATTACAAGTTCTTGCATTTAAAAACAAAAAAAGGTTTCAAATAACTCTAAATACTGATGGGGGCAAAGAAAAAGCAAACCCTACCCCCAGCTGGATGGCATTCCTCTCTTTGGGTGCAATGTAGTAACATTTGATTGATGCATCTGATCCATTCCAAAACTCCAGGCGTTGTTTTAATCATCAATGGGTAGAATCCTATTAATTTTCAAGGAAAAAAAAAAAACAAAGAAAAAATAGAAAAACAGAGTAGAATATGGAGGCAGGACACACGTTTGTCTAGCAGATCCAGCTGATTTAGCCAGACCCACAATAATCAACATATTAAAGATTGAGTTCACGACATAAACTCACATCTATCAGTATAAGCCCCTTCCTCCCCTCCACCCTCTTTCTGCCATCTCGGCTCAATCCAATCTCCCAACATAACCTGGAACATTAGTCCCATACCAGAGGAAATGAAATAGGAATAGGGAAAGGAGTGGGAACATATAAACCAGGCTAAATAGGGATAGCATGAAGAGCCCATTTGCATGCAACCAAGAGCCTGCACAGGCCCTTGCTATAGCAGAAAACAGGAGATCAAGCATGCATGAGGAGATGGCAGGAGAGCAGATGTGAGAAGGAGAAGGTTCAAGTGGTCCCTGAGCTCAGGGTGGTAAGAAATGGCAGCAGAGCACAGCAGCGAGCCCCAGCATGCACAAAAAGCTCAGCCTTCAGCAGCAGCACTGCACCAGGTGACCTGCTAGCTCCTGGTGTCTGCTGTGATAGGCATTTTCAGTATTGATGTGCATGGTACGAGAAATATAGTGTGAACCTTCCACATCAAATAAGGCTGCGCAGTCCATCCATACATTTATTTGGCTATCAGCCAAACTCAGATCCACCAATACCAACCACTTTTGCTTTGAAATAAGCCTTCACTTACAGTCTTGCACTGGACAGTTACTGCTCTTTCATTTCAGCACTGATGAGCACTGCAAGCCCTATGGACCCACCAACGCAAGAGGTGGCACAATTTCAAGAGGAATTTACCCGTTCCAGAAGCAGCCAGAAGGTGAGCATCATCAGTGTGACCCTTCAGCTGGCCAGCTGACACATCAGCCCATATCCCATTCAATCAGCCTAGAGCCAGGTATCTCCCCACTAGAAGAGGAAACCTGGCTGAATGGTCAGCAGGATATCAGGCAGCTGACCGGCTGCCTGTTTGGGAACATGAGCTGCACAAAGGACACATCAGTGTTGTTCTTTGGTTGTTCCTTACATCTGTTCTGTGTTCCCAAGTCTCAGGATGATTAGCAGCAGAGAAGTGCTGGGTGAGAAGAAGTAGAAAAGGCAAGAACAAGCTGATGTACTGCAAAGTGAAGCTAGCAGCAGTCTGAAGATGGGATCCTACAGCAGGAAAACTGGTTGCTACAGTGTAGAACAGAATCTGGGGAAAACAGGAGGGGTCTGTTCACAGAAAGAAGGCAAGCGAAGACATGCTACCACTGGGAATGGGAAAGGCCTGTAGCCCAGGGCTGATAAATCAGATATTGCTGCCAAAGTCTTACACCAGCCCCTGAAGCCTCTAGCACTGACCAGGGGTCTCAGCAACAAGCAGGATCTGCCACAAGTGTGCCCACCCAGGAGCCTCAGGTAGTCACTTAAAGTATCTCAGGTCCAGACCATTAAGGGCCCTGAAGATAAGGACACAGACCTTGAATTCAACATGACACAGTCACATGGAATTCACACAATGGGAAAGATATGCTCCCTGTGACAAGGACCACACAGCTGCAGCCCGTGCCTCCCTCAGGCTCCTCAGAGCAAGCGGTTGCACTCCCAGCCAGCCTGCCTTTGTAACCAACCCCCTGTCCCGCCAGGAGGGCCTGAACCCTGGACCATCAGCAGTGAAAGCACAAACCTCCACCTCACGCTCTAAATAATTAAACTCTGTGGGAGCAGCAACAGACTCATAAAACTCTTACACAGACCAAGCCAGTCATTAATGGGGGTCAAAGATGAGTGCTCTATTTTTTTTAAGTGTGCTTTGATGCGTGGGGAGAGTGGTGAGAGGAGATCTTCATTACCCTTCTCTGGTAGATGATGAATTTTTCCTTTCCTGGCTATCAACACCTCCTACTTCCACCCGAACCCCATACTGCTGACAATCATCCAGCCAGCCAGGGACAATTAGAAGGTGTGTTTGGATGACATCTGTGCTAGTCGGTCACCTGCAGGTAGGGAAGCAAGAGGCCTCACTGAGCAAAGCCAGGCTCTACCAGAGGCTCAGCCGGTGCTTATTACGAGGTTTGGGTTTCCCCAGGGCCAGTGTGATGCTTAAAGTCATGCAAACCACAGCCTCACACACCATCTCCCCTACAGCAAGGCATGGAGCAGAGCACAAGCCAGTAAAATCTGTCAGGATTATTAGCTTGGGCTCAGAGCCAGAGCTGGGAGCTGCCACAAGGGTAGGGAGGCTGCCTGCAGCCCTGCAGGTCAGCAGGAAGGAAGTGGAAGTCCCCTGACAGGCAAGGAGAAGGAGCAGTCAGGAAAGGCAAGATGCAGTTGAGAAAAGGTCGCAGAAACACTAGTCTGACCCACCCCTTCTAGCCTTAAAATACATATATACACACACACACGTGAGCTGCTTGCTACTGTGCTTTGTTCAGACATTTTAAGGAGAGGTCTGCTCTTCCCATTCTATTTGCATTCCCCCGATCCATAACAGCTTTGGAAATGTTTCTGTAGGCCTTCCATCAATTAAAGTCTTGGATGGAGAGAAGAGAAAGCAGGCTGTTTTGGGGAAGAGATCACCACGTCAACACAGAAAACTCCCCCAGCAGCAGGCAGGGATGTTGGATGCTCTATCGTCAGTTCCATTTGCAGCCTGCACCAGCCTAGCTTCTGCCAGCCTAGCTTCTGCTCTCTCTGCTGCCTTTGCTTTGTGTGGAGGAGAGGCCACAGGCTGGAAGTGGCTCCAGGATCTCTGCTATTGTGCCAAAAAAGTGACTGGTGTAGCAAGGCCAGCTTTTATTTATTGTTTATAAGTAGTAGTGATAGATGCCCCTTTTTTCAGGTCACTAGAAACCTTCTTCCAACGAACCCCAATACTTGCACGTTCAGAGGGAAGTTAGGAACTTCACACGGAACACCCAGCACTCACTCATCTTTCTCAGCATGGCAAAAGCAGCAGTTGTTACTTCCCTTATTCTTGGAAATAAGGGGAAAAATAGCTAGGACTCTTGAGCCTTGGCACCTCTTCCCTCCCACCCTTTGGCTACCAGAGCTACAGTTACTATTCAGGGCAGAAGTGCTTGACAGAGCACACATTCCAGGGGGCTGAGCCATCCCACGTGGCCAGGCTCAAAATGGCAGACAGCGATGAATAGGATAATTAGAAAGTACAACAGAAACCACAACATAAAAACAAGCAGCTTCTATTACGAGAAACAGTTCTATGGCATGGTTAGATCCATCACCCCATATGCTGGGTCGTGGTGGTGCCTCAGGAGCCTGCTGCTATTATCTGTTTGCAATCACATTTCAGCCCATCTTTCTGCTTAATGCATGAAAAGCAAAGCTAATCAGATTCGCTCTCTCTTTCTGCTTAATGTCTCCAGTTCCCAAGCATGCTTTGTACTGCTTCAACTGATGTTCAGCTAACACTAGCCAGGAGCACGCAGTGAAAAAAAAAAAAAAAAACACCAAAAAAACACCACAACTTGGAATTACCTATTAATTTTTAGTCCTTCTTTCCACCTATTATGTCTAAAATTCCTTCTACACTTGAGCTTTGCAAACAAAAGTCAGGAAATTCCCATTTCCCTCTCTACGCCACACCCGGCTCACATATGAGTTCCCTTCTTCAAGCTGCTCCTCCAGTGGTATCTGGGCAATTAATTACAGGACAGACCTATCAGGCTTCCCTCTCACTCTCTGGGATAGCTTTTTAAAATATTTCCTGGCTAGGAACCTCCAGATTAGGATGTCTTCTGTTGGCACTGCAATAGCCTCTCTTTGTTAATCTATCTGAAATGACCATCACATGCTCTCCTACTCCCTCTCCCCCCAGTACTATTTAATTACTGCAGTCCTACATGGGAACTCTCGTGCCCTCAGCATTTCCAGTCTAAGGACAAACAGGACCCCGAAATGGCTACTTTTTTCACTGCATTCCTTCGCGCTCCAAAGGACAGCTGGAGCATTGCTGGAGTCCACTTCAATACCTGGATCTTTGCTAGAGCAACCAACACAAAAGCAGAGAAGCTGCCCCCAGACTGGTCAGATTGCATGAAAATTCAGCAAAGAGATCCAGGAAAAGACTGGCTTACAGGAACAGCCCTCATCATGAGCCAGGTTATGCAGCAAAGGAGGAGAGTCACCCATTATAAGCACAGTTGAAGATTTGCCAGAAGAACAACACACACAAAAAAATCAGCAAGTATTTACAGGAGAAGAAAAAGAGATGTAGGTGGAAGACTGAAGTGCCAGGATACATATCTCTATCTAGGAGGACTGAAAAAAAGGGAGACTGCAGAGATGAAACCCCAGACAGCCCGTGCATCTGTACACATTCCCCAGCTAATACCCACTGCATCAATCAGAACAATGGCAGCTCCAGAGAAGACCCTGATTATCCAGCTCCTTCGCTAACATCTTCCCCAGAGGCTGCACGCATGTGCAAGGGGATGGAAGAAAAACACACTTCTCAATGAGATTACTTACACCATTTTCTATATTGCTCCATCTCTTATAAATGTATCTTAAAAAAAATACTGCAGCTGGCTTATAAATGTGTCAGATTAAAAAAAATATATATCCTTGAAAACAAAGACACTTTGTGCTCAGCATATCCAGTGGCATCATTATTTAATATCAATGCACTGATTCTTTCCTTTATTCACTCCATCCTTGGAACACAAACCCCCTGTAACAGCCACCCAGTGTATAATCTTACCATGCAAAGCAACACAACCCTACAATAATCCTTCTCTTGCCATAATGTCTTTGAATACCAACAAGAAGAATTTAGGTTTAAATGCTTAAAAAACCCAACCCAACCAACTGCAGTACAGCATGAAACAAATCTCTAACAACTCTCAAGTTGGAGCAAATTCCCTCGTCCCTCCCTGTGACTCTCCTTATTTGAAGATGGCTGCACAAACATTTCTAATTTGCGTACCATACCGATTGCAACCTGCCCCTCCTGACAGGTACAGCTGCTGGGTCAGTCCACACATGCACAGGCTCACTGCATCCTGCTGCCTCTGGCACTGCTCTTCACTGACATCATCTTCACCTTCATGCTGTATAAAATTCACCAGACAGGCATGATATCTGCCTCTTCAGCCATGAGGCAATTCCTGTAGGCCAGCAGACACCTCTGTCTAGTCTCCCAAATGCACACTCTGATGTGCACTGTGCCCCTGCTAAGCAGACTCTTGGGCATGTGTCTCCCTGGACACACATCTTCCCCACAGGCAGCAAGGGCTAATGCAGATACACCGACCCATCAAAATAAAAGGCTGAGGCAGAAATGCTATCCGTGCCAGTCAGCAGAAGCAAAGTTTGCCTTGGCCAATTCCCCTGGCGTCTGAGCTTCATCACATCCCTGGCTTCACTGCACCCCTGGAGCAAGATAGCGCCATTCTACAGTACCACAGCAGTGTCTCACAAGGCCTTCCCAATTTCTGCTAGTGCCTGAAAATTAGTTAGGCCATAGCACCTGGAGCGAATGCAAGTCACAGTTTGGAGATAAAAAGACTTCCTCCTGGTGCTGTGGTACCCAACTCCAGGCCTGGCTCAACACGGCATGCAGAAAATTCTCCAGACATTTCCCTTCCCTTGTCATTTATCCCAGACCACCTGATCCCATCAGCACCAGGGCCTCAGTCTAAACAGCCTCCATCACCGGGTTTGGGGAAGAACTTTCACAAACTCAGCAGGCAGTTTCCTTTTGCCTCCTCATAAGGAAGGATTATGGCTATTATTTTTTGAGCCCTTTAGTAATAATATATGAGCCTAATAATAATAATAATTCTTAGGCTCATAGCAACGGGCTCTCAGGAACTACAGTCTGTCTTTTATTGTAGAGGCAGTGAAACTCAACCTTTTCCCTTTTTTTCCCCTTTTGAAAATACTGTTTGGGAATGAAGTCAGCATCTGGAGGCACATGAGTATATCCTAGGGGAAAAGAGGAGGCGTGGAGGGAAAGGGAGGGATCTGAAAACGAAGGCTGAGGGCAAAGCTTCACATTACAACTGAACCAGGCTAATAGGTCACTGCTGCCAAAAAAAAAGGGGGGGGGCTATTTTCACCTTTCTTTCATTCTTTACTTTTCACTGCTGGCAAAACAAATATCGCCCCTCCTGCGTGGCAGCTCTGATACGAGCCTGAACCTGGTGAGCAGGTTCAGCTCTCTGTCCCAGGAGAGAATAATTCACTTTTTTTTATGGTTTTGGGCAAGTCAGCTTTCTGAAAGCTGAACAAGCTGGATCCATTTAGCACCAGAATAGGCACAAGGCAAGGAATATAGCCAGAGCCAGGAGTAAGGCTGCTCACCCCTCTTAGGATGAGCAAGTGGTTACACTGGTTCAGCCACAGCAAGAAATTCCCTCTTTACCCATGCGAAACTGCAGTTTCATCCAACAAAAATACTGGTCAGTACAAAACAAGGGGCCTAGTTGAAAAAACTGCAATAGAGGTGTTTGCTAAAAATCTTAAACCAGGTAGTTTTAACTACTATTAAGCTCTCCTTACCAAGGCATTTATGAACTGGACGATGAAGGTAGCCATGTAGATAAAGAACAATACTAAAACTGAGCAGACCCAAACCAGACAGAAATATGAGAGGTACTGCAGGATTTCCAATAATAATTCTCCCTATTTCTAAATTGGACTCTGTTACTATCAAACAAGATGGCTGCCTTCATCACTATGCTAAAAAATTGTCTGTTTTCATTACAAACTTAACAATTAGTTTCAGGGTGCATTTTTCTTTCCCCATTAGCTTCTATATCATCAGATGAACAAAAATAATGCAGTTTTTTTGATTAAAAAAAAAAGCCCATATTACTCCACTGTCTTTATTCCTCTCCACCTCCTCTGCTCAATTACTAGAAGCAATTTACAGACAATAAATGTAACTTCACAGCTGCCTGTATGAAGTATTCCCTCCATTTTATAGATGAGGTTACAGGCTATACAGAAATTAATATCAGCGAGGTCTACTTCAAAGCTGGATAAGCAAGAGGAACAGATGCACTCTTAAAGAATACAGATCATGCCTGTACCCTAGTAAAACCAGTAATAAAGAATTAAGAATGTTGCCAGTTGACTATAAATTCTTTGAATGTATCTGCTTAAATACAGTAACAAACAAAAGCTTGCTTTGAGGTTTTGCTTTGTTTTATTCTGTTTTTATTAGGAACAACATTATGAGATTTCAGATGTACCTCTCACAGACCAAACATGCTCAGCTTTACTAGTAAACACATGCTTAACTGCTAACTTCATGGACTCGGAGAAGGTCTCCCCAGTTGGTGCGCGATCACCAGGAATCTTCAGCCAGAAACTCTGTACATAATTTCAATCGATGAAGATAAGCAAGCCAGGAGAGAATCTAATATTTTCTGACGTAGCCTCATGGGCTTTGGCAGGGCTAGGAAGAGCAAGAACCTACGTCTGTTGTTAGAATTGCCAGCTGTGACTATGAAAAAGCACTAGGAGTAGCAACACTAAGGGGAAAAAAAAATCCAAAGGTGCAGTTTTGTGCAGGCACTCTTCTGATGATAACTGCTCCTTGAGGCTTAATAAAAATGCACAGCCAACTTGTCTTCTTCCACACATTAACAGAGCCCAGAAATAGCACTTGAGTCTAGTTATACAACTTCTCCTAGGAAGCAACCACCACCGGCACGCAGGTACTCCAAAGGCTGAGTCATCTGAACAGTCCCTTCAAGGGAAAGTAATCCTATTAAGAATTGGGGTGTTGGTATTGAAGGCAAAAAGGAGTGTTAATTTTGGCACTCCTTAATTACAGAGGTTCCACTCTGTCCATTTACTACCAAACCTAACACCTGCAGGTTAGTAAATTCACCACGCTCCTCCATCCACCCCCAAGGTCCTCTCCTGACCCTATCCTCTCTTTAGCCAGCAACTGCCTGTCATTGCTCATATGCTTCCTTATCCCTGACTAACACAAACTAGTATTTGTACAACCACAGAGCCTGGAAAACTGGCCTTCATTTCTAGTCTGCATATAAATGCCAGGCATGCTTAAACCAACAGGGCGTTGTGGGTTCTGTGCTGTGACCAGCTTAAAACCAAAAGCCGTATCATGCACGCATCAAAAAATAGGTAGGCTTCAAGATGGACCAAAAACACAACACCAAAGGATTTGGACTTGTAAAATCTCACACGGGGAGAGTTGATAAAACATAACCACTTTTCTAGCAGAACTGCCATTCTCTGCATTTTCACTGCAGCAAGTGCCGATGTTTGTGCCCACTGTGCCCTTTACTCAAGCCTGAAATGGTGTCACACTCAGCAGATGTAGCTGCTGCAGAAAGTGCCTGCCCAGCAGAGTCCATGCACAGAGCACACAACCCACGCTCCCCTTTCCAGTCAAGGTCTGGGGTGTTCATGCCGACCATCAAGCCTCAAAATCTCCCAACAGCTGCACAACATCAGCAGGAGGAGAGGAGACATAATGGGCTGAGGTTTTAACTGGCACCCCAATGTAATCAGCAATGCTACAGGAGTCCAGAACTCGACTCTTACCAGGATCCCAGTCCAGCAGCCCCCATCCGCTCCACTTGAGGACAGGCCACAGCACTCCTCCCTCTCCTAAACTCTTCCAAAGGGGATGGACTGGGAAAGAAACCAGTGGCTGCGAATTTTATTTTTGAGGTTGGTAGATCTGTTGTGGAGACTGATCCACTGATATTTTTCTAATATAAGGAACATATAAGATGCCTGGAATTTGATATCTGCTCTTTAATTAAATTGAAATAAGTAAATCACAGCCTGTTGCCATGGAGAATGAACAGACACAGCCTCTTGACTCCAGGGCAGGATCAAGCAGGAGAGGCAGACAAGGCTGTGAAATTAAAAACACCTATTTTAAAGCAAATGGTCTTGATAATTAGCAAAAAATGTGGCATAGGGAAATAATATAACCATATGGCAGGAAGTGGTTTTCAAGGTGAACTACAAAGCTGTTTTAAATAAATGAATAAACTGCTGGAGCTGCTGGGTCACCCACAGAACCATATATGCAGGATTAAATGTGATTTGAAAAATACACCAAAAAATAGCAATTAGCTCTTCTTTAACTTTCCTGCCTATAGCCTGTACCTGTGTCTGTTCCTATTTTTTAAGGACTTATTTCAAGTGATTACTGTTTGCACCTATTTGCAGTCACCAGAAAGCCATCAAACTCACATGTTTTCAAAAGCCTTGAGGTTCACCCTGAAGCGAGAACTAAGTTTATGGGATATAAAACCTTTTATCTCTTACTCAGTGTCATTACACAATCCTGGCCAGGTCATCAGACACTAATAATCTTTCCTGAATCTGTGCATCCTTATTATGGACTTCCATGACAAAGTGACTTTGGAGGGAATTTGCCCTCCAAACACCATGTGCCCCATCCTGCGCTACACCTTTGAAAAAGCACAGCTCAGAGAGCCAAAAGGTAACACTAGTCTGTCAGTGGGAGGCAGCACATCCAAGCCTGGCTGGTGGACAAGAGCCCTGCACGCTCCTTTCCCAGTTTACTCAGAGCACAGGGCATCAAAATATTCCACCCCTTATAAGATACTTCTGCTCTGCTCAGGTCAGAAAGGGCCACAGCAAGGAGATTCCCTCATTACCTCTTTGAGCCCAGCCAGGACAAATCTGAGCAAGACTGTCTAACAATTTCCATTGAGCACGTGGCCAAAGTGCATCAAATTCAAATAGCTTAAAATACTTGAAATGAATTGTACCTGATGATTCAGTTTCAAAAATGCACTGCACATTTTTTTGAAGGGAAGGGACAAATGAACTTTTGCTTTAAGCCTCCCATCCACTCTACAGAAAAAGCCAACCTTTTTTTCATATTTCATGAAGACACAAGTTGTCAGCCATAATTATTACTGTTCTACAGATGCTAATGACCAAAATGAAACAAACTATCAGCATCCCAGTCCAGACCCTGGTAACACAGCTGGTTACACTAAAAACCAGTCACATTCACAGCCCTCAGTAGCAGAACTTGATCTGGCTATTGACAAGTTGCCTTCTGTTTTCCACCATGACCAAGAAACATCTGCAAAAGGAGGGGAGTTGGGACAGGAATCTTGGGAAAAGAAGGAGTGAAAAATGCACAATAAAAATTGGAATTCTCTACTTTCACAGTTTTGCCCAGTTTTGGAACATTTGCTGCTTTAACTGAAGTCACACTACATAAGATTTTTCACCTTTATTAAAAATAAACTCCAGGTCCAAGTCTACATGAAGACAGGTATAAACTTGCAGATCTGGTTCACCCTGAAGGACACCAACAAGGACCCCAACGCCACTCCTTAAAAATGCTCGGGTGGAGGCAGCACACATGAGCTAACTCATAGTGTTTGAACAGTCAAGGCTCATAGCAGTATCTGTTCAACCTCTTTGCTCATGTACTCCCTTTCTTTCCAAACCCTGCAGTGAGAGGAGCTGTGAAACACCTCGGGACATATTAGCTGCACTGGAAGGTGCTACACACTCTTGGCTTCCACGCTCCCCACCACCTTCCCTGGCATGCCATCAGTTTCCTGCTGCTTGAACCACAGTCCTGCATCACCACCTGAACACAAATGGCTTTGCCAGAAACTGTTTCTGCCCTCACAGGCACCTGGCAACAGGTGGCTTGTTCCTCCTGACCTCCTAGCTCTACTTACATTTAATTCTGACTTAAAGAGAAGATATTTAACACAATTATCAAGGCTGGCCAAGCATCTCCCTCTGAAAGGGAATTGCGGTTTCTTCTCTGTCCTCACAAGCCAAGATAACCGCGCAGAGGGAGGCTCCTTCCCGAAGAACATTCCCAGTTGGACAGAACAAGGGTTAAGGGGCACCTCCAGAGTCAAGGGCTACCTCGTTAAAACTCAAGCCCAATGGCCACTTGGCATACGAAGGAAGATGCTGACCATGCCCAGGAGCAGAGTATTTTCATATCACAGCATAGAGAGTCACAAGCCAAAAATAAAATAAAAATAAAAAATAAAAAAACACCATCCCTCACACATAACACTGTTCCCTTCAGCAGCATCACACTGAACCATACACACCCAGAAGGGAGAGCACTTGCCGTGCCAAGCACCCTGCCCAGGCTGTCCACAGCCCCCCATTCCCATCACTGTTGGCGCCCCAGCTCCCTGCAAGCTCCTCCTGCACCCCCAGCCCACTTCCCCGTGACCCCCTTCTCCCACCCACAAACTTCTCCTGACCTACATGCCCCCAGCACTCTTTCAAGCGTCACACTCTCCACATCCACAGGCAGTAAAACCCGGGGAGAGGGCTTCCCAAACAAGCAGAGTCTTCAGACGCCAGCCTTGCTGGGGTATTTCTCAGCCGTCGGTGTGGCTGCCGGGCCTCCCAGTGGGAGTTTCCAGCCGTAAACCTCGGCGGCTCGAGGAGCGTGTGGCACACGTGCGCACCCCCGCCACTGTCAACAACTTCCAGCCACGGTCCCAGTGGGCAAGTCCCGGTGGGCGACGGGCTGCCTGCCTACCACCGCCAGCAGTAATCTGGCTTGGGAAAGGCAACTCGTAAGCAGGACGGCGCTTTAACAAAAATAAAGATCGCCTTAATATTATCCTTAACAGCCAGAAAGGTCACTACGTGGGGGTCCATAAGGGGGGGAGGGAAGGGGGATGGGTGAGGGGAGAGAAAGGAGAGGGGTGGCAATGCACACCCCCCCCCGGCTTTAACTGTTTGATCGCCGTAAAATATGAAGTAACACGAAGGAACTGGAGATTAACGAGCAGGACAGGAACCCACGCGCGGGGACTACCCAAAGCCCCCGCCCGCCCTTCACACGCGGGAAGGCGGCGGAGGGACGCGATGGGGGGCGGGTTCCCCTCCCCGGGGGGGTGGAAAAGAAATAACAGCAAAGGCCGCACACGCCGGGGTCACACACACCCTACCCCCGCTTACCTGTGCGGGCCGGCGGCCCTCAGGGTCCCATGGCAGCCCCGCCCCGCCCCGCCCCGTCCCGCCCCGTCCCGCGGCGGGCACAGGAGCTCGGGAGTCTTTGTTGCGTGGAGGGGACCGGGAACGGGAGCGAGTCCTGTCAGCTCATGTGACACGGCGGGCTCGGTCTCCGCTGTTCCTCCTCGCTGCTCTCCCCTGCCCTGTACCCTGCCCGCCCTCCGCCGGCGCTCGGCGCAGGCCCCGCAGCCGGGCGCGGGTCTCAGGCCCGACTGGCTGCTGGCGGAGCGGCGGCGGCGGCGGGGGAGGAGGAGCCGGCGGCGGGGCGGGCTCCGCGGCGGGGCCGGGCGCGGAGGAGGGAGAGGAGCGCTCGGGCAGCTCCCAGCGCTGCCTGCCTGGAGCGGGGGGTGGCGGGGTAGGGCGGGCGGTGCCCCGGGCCCTGCGCCCCGTCCTGTGCTATTCCGCCCCCCCCCCGCCAGACTCCCGCTCCGGGGGAGATAACACGGACCCCTGAGCACGGGATTTATTCCCTCCTGAGGCTGCTGGTGGTGCACTTGGGGCCCTGATGCACAGGCCTGGGCCTGCCGCAGCAGTCAGGAAAGTAAATAAAAACGTAATTATATGCTATCTAGTTGGAGCTCGCAATGAAAGAGAGGAAAACCCCTCGTTTTCTCTAGAAGAGATCTGAGAAATAGCAGTACGGAGTCAGATCAGCATCCTGCCTCCCAGAGTGCTGAACAGACAAACCCTAGTAGTCGGCTGCCCAAGATGACTCCCCCATGACCTGGTGATCTTGTGGTCACGCACTTCCCTGCTGGGGAAACAGCTAGGGTCTCCGTATTTAACAGCTCCCAAAGGATTTTGCTTAATAATACATTCAGTATTTTTTTTTTTGAACCACGTGAAGTTTTTGTGTCTGCTACATCATGCAGCATCCAGCTTTCTTCTTCAGACGGCATTTAGTCATCTCTTTTTATTTGCCAAACTCTAAGCAGGGGGCAGAGAGATCACCTTCCTGCAGCTTTTTTATACCCCAATATGCCATTTTTCTTCACAATCCAAGTCTGAAAAACGTACCACCACCAAGCTAGGCCTTGTATAGGACACAGGCAACATTCTATCAGAAATGCAGACGGCTCAGAAAACCTCAGACTCCTTCATGAAATAGAACCACAAATTCAATGAGCAGCTTCCCTGCTGCTCTTACTCAGTCCCAAGATTGCTCCTACACTGGCATCAGTGTAGACACCATAACTGACATTAAAAAATGGCATCCTGCAAGCCAGCACACACACAAGAACCTACAGAGCACCCAACTTCCTCTATAAAGCAGATGCAATAAGACCAGCAGCCATCCACAACACACCAAGAAGCTGTGAGATTCAGCCAGCCCTGCAGATATTGTTGCACCTGCTCTGAGCGGAACATTGGTGATTTGATTTATCCACCAAGGGTCACTCTTCCATAAAATAGATATGAATTTACTGCAATAAAGATATGGCAGCAACAACAGCAATTTTGGAAAATCACTTTTCAAGGAATCAAGGTTTGTTTGGTATTTGTCTAGTGCTACCAAAATTAACAGGGACTGGCACATTAGCTTTCTGACCACATTAGCTTTCTGCCAGTCTGTTTTTCTGCTTATTATTTTATTTTTATCTCTGCTGTAGCATTTCCTCCTTCAACCACGTGCTCCTGATAGTGATAATATTCCACGCTAAAATCTACACATAAAAAATCTCTTAAACTACTGTCCCTGAAAGGTTGGGGTTTTTTCCTGTGTCTCTCTTTCTAACCTTCAGGTTCTCCCTTTCACAACTCATTACAGGAAGCAAATCCGCAGATGAAAACTTAAGAAATAGAATCAGATACCACCAGAGCATCAAACATGAAATATGCCAGCACTGCTTCACAGACAGCATCACTGCCCTTCCTCCCATAGCAAAATGCTGCAATTCTTTGTTCCTGCATGTACTCTTCCTGAATCTCTACAGTTCATCACTTCATCCAGCACGAGATACCCTTACAGAAACCATGTGAATGAAACTGAATAATTGCTGCCTTAGAATGAGCGCATACAGTCAGACAGTAAAGGACATTAGGGGGGTATTTGTCAGACAGCAACAACGTGAACCCATCAATCCTTTACCCCAAAGGAGACCTACAAAACCTTCCCAAAAGCTAAAGCTGAGCATTAAAACTTATAATCCCTCGATACTACAGCTCATGGATTTAACAGAGTTGTTGCCTCCCTAGCTGGTTACAGCCTCCCTGCTGACTTCTCCCTTTGTCACCAACACAAACAACTCTTTTTCACTCGTGCTCCATCAGAGAAACAGCAGCCTGTCAGTCACTGCTCACACCCCTTTCCGCTTCATAGGTGCTCCTTTTTTTTTCTCAAGTGGTCCAGTTGATTAATATAATTAGATTAAACTAAGAGCAATTGTAACTAACCTGTAGTTAGCTTGAATATTGCTGCTTTCTGTCAGATCTGATAAAGAGACCCTGAGCCCAAAAGCTTGTTTGCTTTTTCTAGCTCTATCAGTTGATCTAATACAAGATATTACCTTTCACCACAAACTTTGCTTCCCTAGGATCTTTAGACCATCACAGCTACAATACCACTTCTAATGTCTTGCCTGCCTTAACCGATTCTTCCATATTCTCTTATCTATGAAGTAGAATATGGTAAAATGTATTCCCTTCTGTATCAGTTCTTATATTATTTTCCTAAACGTAATATCCAAGTACCTTCTAGGACTGCATTAGCTGATCTGACTACCATCTGTCACATGAACAGTTTGTTTTTCTTTTTCTTTTTCTTGTTCTCTCCCCAGGAAGAAAATTGTGTATGGAGCAAAGTGTTTGGGCTTCATGAGGGTTTTCTTCCCCTTTCTTCTATTCATGTTGCTCTGCATTTACACCAGAGAAAATGAGGACAATGGCAGTTACTGTGATAGACCTTATTTCCCAGGGAAGCTAATTTCAGTGTTGAGCCACCCATAGAAATAGTCTCCAGCACAAAGCAACATTTTACTATGTCATTCCCCAGCAAAGAAAAGCTAATCCATATTCTTGACATTTGGGACAGAAATTTCCTAAGGAAAGAACAGCGTTTTCCTTTCTCCAGAAAAAAAAGAGTTTCAACATGTGATCCTCAGAATGCGACGTTCAGACAGATTGTTGCAGATTATTAACATACAGGCCAGCGCTCTATACAGTTATAAATAGGAAAATCTGGAAACCAAAAAGAGTAACACGCCTTTTAATTGCACTGAGGCAGATTATCATGGGACAGCTTGGAAGGGAAATGGAGACAGACTATTTCATGTTAAAAAAAAATAGAGAGAATTTACTTATGTGTAAGGAATCACACTGCTGTTCCTCAAAGAGGAACCCTGAATGATCCCACGTGTCTACAAAGGCAGTAGGTACAACATACGAGCTACTGAAAGACAGAAACTGAGGTGAAGAGAGGAATCATCTGTGCTCAAGCACTAAAAGCAGAAATACCAGAAGACCTTGGGGAGACAGTAGACAGCAGATTTAATATGTTTTTGCAATGTGATATGGCAGCAAAAATCATGCAGTTAATTTAATTTGGGGTTGTAAAGGCAGAGACCTCTTCTCAGAGATATAGGCAATAGTCCCATTTTTTAATATAGTGGTGAGACCGCAGTTCGAAGACATGTTCAGTTCTGGACAACATGGTGCTAGGTACATGTCAACAACTTGGAGGGAAATAAAAAAAAGAGGAACATAAAATGATAAAAAAGCTGGAAGGGATTACAGCATGTGTAGGTTGGCCAAATAACAACTGTGAAGAGCATCATGGGAATTGCATATGAGAACTTCAGGGGTGCAGAAGCACCAGGGAGCGAGAAAGACTGTTTAGGGTTGTCTGAGTGAGTAGAAATGATATAAATGTAAATTAAATTAGGCAAAGAAAACATTAATCTACAAGACTGCAAGACAGCATCCCAGAGGAGCTCTCATCACCTGATTCACACAGGACTATGGAGCAAAGCACACAAGAAACCACTAAAGAAACCCTGACTGCAGGAAGGGTTTAAATGAGGACAATATGCCTTTGGGACTGTTTAACTGTCCACTGACTGGGACATCTGCAGAGCAATAGGTCTCAGCCCAGGACATGGCAGAAATTTCCCTTCTCCACACTATTACTGGAGACACTTGTAGACCAAAATAACCATGCGGGAAACCTTGGAGGGAGTCTTGTATTCAGAGGGGTTGGGAGGGGGAGGTGTATAGTCAGAATTTTTCCTTTTTATCACTATGATTTTCTGGTTTATCATCTGGAAGGAACAGCAGTGATGTCACTCCTTGTGTTTTAATATACATTCCCTTGGATTACACAGATCTTTGAGGAGACAAGCGCTTACCTCTTCCAAGAAGCCTGTGGCATCCAGATACAGCAGTTAATTGGAAAGAAAAAATTCAGAGGCTGTAATATTCCATAAATAGAGGGATGAGACTAAGATAAGATCTACCATAGGAAAGACAACCTGAGTACCACTAACACCTTTACATTACACTGTGCCATCATATATTCTGACCTGTCTGTCATACAGAAAAGGAGACCTGACAGTATAATGTGTTGCTCCCACGTAAGGGCTGATACACCATGTTGCTGCTCAGCCTGGATGTTCCACAGACATGTTGCTGGGAGGGGAAGGGGAAAAAAAAAGCCCTAACAACTTTATAGATATTCTTTAGGGAGTTCGAATGTCCTTTCTGATTTGGTCTCTATTTTTTTTAACAACACCCCTTAGGGGAGGTATGTGCCGTGATCACTATCAGTCCAACCATACACAAAGCACACAAGGGTATAGTCCCCCATAACTGTTGAACTTAAATTGCCTTTCTCTACTTAGAAATGTCATGATCTTCATGAAAGAAACCTTTCTGCTTATTTATTTAAACAAAAAACACGGCCTAACACGCAAATATAAGTGTACCAACATTTGAGTTTGAGATAGTCTTGTAAGGAATTGCTGAGGCATATGCTAAAATTAATTCATCACCTCCCCTACTTTCTCACAAACCTCTGACTGTTTCACTTGCACTTTGCTTAATGGTCCATCTTCCTCAGGACAACATATGTTACAAACCTCTCTGTAATTTCATGCTCTTACCTTGCAGGCTATGCTTAAAGAGAAGAAAAAAAAAGGAAAAAGAAAGCACTTTCTCCTTTCTTTTAAATGTAGCTCTTTTCTAAGTGCTAGGACAGGCACTGTCAGCTCTGAAAATTCAAGATTAATCAAGCAATTAAGAACTGCTATCTAGTGACTTATCATGACTGGAAATGAGAGATGCTGCATTCATTTTAGCTCTGCAAGAACCCAAAATAGATAACCTGATTTTTATGGACAGCAAGATTATTTTAAACCTTTTGGGAAGGAGAAGGAGAAGAGTTACAATTCCTTCTATTAAACTGTTTCCTTCAGAACACCCATCTGCGTTTTGCACATTCCTTAGCCAAGGGCGGGTCTGTACAGAGGGCCATGCTGGAAGAGCTGCTGTACTTCGGATTCACACCCTGCCTTGACCTGAATGAGTCTGGAAGCATTCAGAAATCCCAAGAGCAGGAGCCGAGATGAAGTTTTGCTTTCTCTTCCCATGTGCCAGCACAGTGCTGCTTGAATAAACAACCCAACCGAGCAGAAATTACATCACCTTCAAACTGTGGTTTCTTTTAAACATTGAAAAGAATGGTAAGCATTTCCATTCATGTAATTATCAGCATTATCACCTCTCCTCACACCTCCTTTTCCAGATCTAATTCTTGCAATGGTAGGGACTTCACTGCCTCCCCTCCTTGCGAGTGGAGAGAGCCTTTGCAACTCAGCTGCAGCCATTTGCTTTCCTCTCCACAAGTTCAGTAACTTCTTCAGGAATCAGAAAGACTTTATGGGGTGAATGAGCAACAATTCAGCACACTCCCTCTCTAAATATTTATTTGGGGAAGTACAGCGTACATATTTTGGTTTTCTATGGTAATTTGGCTCTGATGAGCTTCACTTAGTGCCAAAATGGTAGATGCATCCGTAAAAGAGAGGAGTAACTTCTCCAGCAGCTCTGCTACCTCAGCAAACAAACCTCAGCCAGACAGACGTGAGTCTGATTGATACCTGCATGAGAAATCAAAAGTGAAAAGCAAAGTGCTGCAGAAACCGGTGCTGGTGACTCAGGAAGAAACTTTTTTTCCCCTAAACTATAAGGAGCTCAGCAGCTCCTACTTTCTCAGCTACTGGCTCCTACCTGGACAACCTGGTGCAAATAAGAACATAGGAACCTGAATTCTGTTCCCAACTTCACCTTTGACTATCTGCAATTTTTGAAAAGTCATTAAGTTCCTGAGTCTCCATTTTTTCCATATATGAAGCTGAAATTACATACTGAGCCTTGTAAGAACTTCTGCAACCTTTGATTTTAATGGCACGTGTCAGTGCCAAAAGCACCATTACGGACATTACAGCGCTAATTCTCTCACAAGGGAGGGAAGCTCACTGTGCTACGGGTATTTTGGGTACAATTATTACCCCTGGAAGTGCTCAGATATCATGGCACAAAATTGTAGGCAGACGAATCTTTCAGATGGGATAGAAACCAGAGGCCCTGACAGGTTATTAAAAGACATAACGTTTTGAAGAAGCCCATATGCTAGCTTTTTCGTGTTCACCCTGTTCCAATTTGGATAATTACATTCTGACTCCTTAAGGCAGGGTGGCTGACCTGCCTGGCCCTACCAGCTGTATATCCAAATCTTCACGTGGCCCAGACCGATACAACACAACCCACATATTTCAAAAAGGGGAAGGAAAAGAGGAGCTCCAGGAGAGGTTCATCGGTTAGTGAAGAGAAGCCTCCCTCCTGGAACGGGAGCCCTCCCAGTCCTGCCAAAACAGTCCTTGCCTCAAAAGCTGACAGCTTGTCCTCCTGTATCACTTTTCATGGGAACCTGCCTGGTATGGTCAAAGCACCATCACCCTTTGTCCCCAGATAGTTCTATCACTGCAGCACTGATGCTGTGAACCTTGAAGATCCACAGCTCATAACACAGTCCAGCAGTTTACAGGACTGGTTAGTATTAGGGAAAGACCTAGTAACATACTAGTTACTAATAGTAACCTGCATTTCTATTTTATCATTAACAAAGAAAAACATTTCATCCCTCACAGTAAACGGAAACTGGCTTGCCCTAAAATCAAGCAACAGAAGATCCTGAAGATTTACATTCTCCTCTTCCCTTGGAGATCACTGATGCTGCTCTTTTTTATTTATAAACTCTCAATGATAACTTCACTGTGCATAGCAAATCTTGACCACCACAGAATCCCAAAACACAGAAAGAGTGGTGTCTGAGCCTTCATCAGCTTCCTGACATAGTAAAGAAGAGAAGCAGCAAATGGTGCAAAGGTTTTTTTCATAATGGACACACCATAAATTTTTCCAAACCCAAGATAAGATGCCATTTCCAAACGGTTAAAGAAAGTGGTGGCAGCTCCAAGCAGCCCCCAACATCTGGCCAATTTTGCATTTCAGACACCAGTCTGACCAAATGATGGTGTCAGCAGCCACTCTCCTGTCCCTTGCATGGGCAGCCCTGTGCCAAGACAGCAGACATTGATATCTGATGAGGCAATTGCTCCAGACTTCATGGATGCAAAAGAGGGGTCTCTGTCCTGTCCTCATCTCTTCACAGGTGCTGGTGGCACCTGAGCTATGGTGCAGAGCTGTGAGGAGTGTCAGTCACCAACCCCAGAGGCTGAAGACAGTCACAGCTGGGGATGTTCTGCATGGCTGTAGCTGTGCACCCCTGGGAGCCTGTGGTCTGGGGGTTACCAGGGAAGCTGGCGGGGGAGTTGGGCATGCAGGGGACAGGAAAGAGAGCAGAGAGGACCTAGGGCACCATCTGGTGGCTTTACTCACTGCCTTCCCTAAATCCCTGTCTCACAGGGTCATAATATCGCATGGCCAAGGGCTGAAGAAACATCAGGTCTTTCCAAGAGACAGCCCAGCTGGAACAAGAGACTCCTGCCCTTGGCCCAGACTTGCACACCCTTAGGGCACCGCTGGCTGGGACAGCAGTGCAAACCAGAGCAGTAATAACCATTTCTCTTGGGTGCTGTTCAGTCAAGCATCTACCTTGACAAAGAATCAGCCCTAGCTAGGTATTTAGAGTTGATTTGCAATAGTGACATCCCTGAGAAGGTTAAAGAAGAGAAGACAGACGTGATGAAGGAGAACACCTTGGACATACATTTCATTGGCGTTATCCACCACAGTAAGGTCTTGTTTACAGATAAAGGCAAAATATAGTTCGCATGTGTCATATGACAAAACGGTACCCATGCAAGAGCTTGTCCTCTGCAGAAAAGGATCAAACCAACAAACCAACGAACCACTCAAATGCACCCTGGTTTTCCCCTTCTCAAATTAGAATCTGCTGTAAAGCATTATGAAGGAGTCGATTTAAAGGGAATAGATGACCTCAGTGTCACCAACACCCTTTGCAGCAATGCCAGATAACACTGAGGATGATCACAGTGAGAGACTGCATCTCTCGGGACCAAAGGCTCACGCCTGGTGAAGAGGGCAAAGGATCCTAGTGCTAATATGGGACCTCCTTTAGAAGAAGGCAAGCAGTGCATTTCCACCTCGCACCACTGCTTACTTTGATAAACGAGTCTCCACTTCCCTGGAATCCTGTCAGTAGAAAAGGATAATTCAACACCTGGGAATCAAAGATTATACCACTATAACAAGAGAGCCTGCTCTGTGCATAACAACACCGTTCTGGGAGAAGCAAGTGGATCTGAGACCCTTATGGACACAGTTTTTAAGACAAACCTATTCTCAGCATTCAGATTATAGTAAAATGTGTAGGGTGAACACAACAAGCCAGTCACCGCTTCTCCTCTTTGTGGAGCTGGGGGAGCCGATCCTTAATTCCCCTTTTTTTTTTCCCCAATTGCTCAACACTCAAAAAAAAGGAATGTGTTTCCTTTTGCTAATAATATGCATTTTCTGCACTTATTCTCATGAGCCATAGAGCCAGGTAAGACAAAAAGACCAAATGATGACAAAAAGACTAAATGACTGCCTTGTTCCTAAACAAATCTCTGCTACAAAGTAGCTATACCAATATTATATAAATTATGTTTCCTAGTCTCTCCTACCTGTGCCTGCAGGCATTTCCTCATACCTCCTTGGAATCCATACCATTTAGAAACATCCCTGCTCCTACAGCCTTCTGCTGTATGCCTTCCTCTCTCACACGCTCTGTCGCTGCTGTGCTGCCCATGGCGCACGATGCTAAAGAAGTGATTTTAGATTGTGGCTACACAGATTTAAACTTCCTTTCTCTCATGAAGCAGCCTTCTACCCTTTTCTTGCAGGGCCAACCCAAAAGCCATTGAAATCAACACAGCGACTCCCCCCCCCTTGCCCCCCCCCCCCTCCCGATTTTGACAAGTTTTGGCACACAGCCCAAATCCCCACACTTGCCAGTGTTTCTTGGAAATTTTTACTTTTTCACCTAATTGATCAGAACCTGGTGTGATTCTTCCAGTACTTTAGCACTGGAAGACTGTTCTAGAATAGCATTTTCCATTCCAAATACTGTTCTTTCTCTCATGTTTCATTTTAAACAGCTTCAGCTATTTAATATATAGAATTGTTCAGGCATAAATGTAAGAAATGTGCTATTTAAAAAGGTAACAGAAAGACAAGACAAATCAACTCACTGCAAAGCAAGATCATTGCCAGGAAATTTCCAGCAGCACACAGTATTTTTAGCATTTATAAAATTTAAAAAACAAAACACAAAACCTAAGCATCATTATTTTGAAAGTTTTTACTTTTCATCTAATCCACCAGCTTCTGCTGAATATTTTATTGCCATATTGCAATATATTTATAATTCATTTCATCATTTCTTCAAATTTGTTAAGGAAAGGAATTGTTATATCTGTAAACTCTTCTGTGAACACAAATGTTTCCTGTTCAGATTAGTAAAATCTAAAACTTTTTCTTTAAAAAATATTTATTTATAATTATTGCAATCTCTTAACAAATGATAAACAGATCTAATAAGCCATGCTGTCTATTCATTGCTCTTTCTGAAATGAATTCCTCAGCACTGGGAAGAGAAAAAGCATTTTTCTGTGGTTAAAGAAAGTCCAAATTGCATGTTTGAAATCTCTTCTAATAAAAAGAGCAAAGCAATAAGCGGATTATCTCTTTAAACATAGTATAGGAAGGTTGGAGGCCCCGGAGACATTTTCCACAGCCTCTATCTCTGATACATAGCAACATTATCTTCAACTAGAGAGGGTCCTATGACCCTGGAGCTCAATTTTAATTTGATCTTCTTCTTTAAAGAGGTTTCTACGATTCCTCTCAAGTTATGCTGCATATTCTTATTTTGGGTTGGTTTGTTTGGTTGTTATTTTGTTGTTGTTTTCTAATCTGAGATAAAACAGCCTCGGCTTTTTTGATCCGCTGGTTTGATCGTGTTACATGGATATTTAATGTAACCTCTTCCCTATCAGAACTAGAATATGCATCAGCACAAATGGTAGGCAAGTTCCAGCTGACAGAGGAGAGAAGAACTTGGATAGAAAATTCACTTCTAAGGCCTCACTTCTCCTCCCTCCAGTTATTTCAGAACTGGTCTCCCTGGCCAAATAACATATGGGGACAGGGTAAAGGAGCCTTATACCCTTGTACACCAGCCAGCTGAAACAAAGGCAAACCTATTGGTTCTGGTGGGCCAGAGGTACCATGCCTGCTCCCACAGAGGCTCAAAATCCCAAGCGATTGCCAAGAAGAGCAGGAAACTGAGGAACTCGGCTTGAACTTCTCTGGGCTGGAACCTGGCCCCAGACCTGCCTGGCTCATGTGGCCCCAGCAAGGGAGTTTCCTGAGGTTCCCACCTCCTTGTTCCTCTTTCTTGTTCTGGAATGGGCACTGTCACTGAGACATGTTGTCAGGCAGGGATATTTTCTCTGTTTTCCTTTTCTCCACCTTTATCTCTGTCAGTGCATCCAGTCCTCACCATAAACTGCTTATATTGCTGAAGAGGAAGCATTTACTTGGAGGCACTGATTTGAGTCGCCTGAGTATGGTCACAGCAGGCATCTGTGACTACTTGATGGGATTAGCAGATTATGAGAAAGCATGTTTCACTGTGGGGTTCCTGAGAAAGGAAAAATGGGCAGGTAGATGCTTGGATCTGGTTAAACTATGCATGTAGACCTGAAGGCCTCCTCGGGAAAGCCACAAGCACAGGATCAGGTGGACTGCTGCAGGTTAGGATCTGAACTTCAAGCCAGCAAGCAGAGAGATCTCTGGATTGTCCTGTCATTTGCAGAGGATCGAGAGTTAAGTATTTCGGCCAGGGCAGGTGAGACAAACCTTCACATATTGCCCATTCCCAAGATAAGTGCTTGAAAAAAGCAGTTTTTCTTTTGCATCAAACAGCTTTGCTGCAAAATAGCTTTGCTGCATCAGTGCAGACTGAGCCCCGAGGGATTTTAACAGATGCATTCTGTTGTTAATGAAGGGCAGTTTAGAAGGAGCCAGGGGTTCACAAGTCCCTCGTGCTTGTGCTCTGAAGTTACCGTAGATCTCTGCATGTATCTGCATCTCATCGGGGATGTAAGAGTAGCTCTGCCACACAGAAAGATGTCTGGTCCACACCGGGTCAGATATCTTTCCCTTTTAGATATTCTCATACAGTGTATCAGAGGATTCTTCTAGAGTTGCTTGCTTCTGAGGTGTCTGCAGAATGATGAAAAGGAGAAAAAAGAAATGGAGGAAAATCATTCAAAAGATGATGAATTAATTCTTAATAAGCAGGCACTGACGTTTGTTCTGTTAGAAATGGCTGTAAGTGATCTGCTGAAACAGAAGCCACTATAGTGAGAAATGTTGCTCCGCCAGAGACAAACGTGACTAATCCAGCCCAAGGGATAAAGATGCCTCCTTTACGAGTCACTCTTCCCCAAAAAAACTGTCAGACTGGGAGGGGAGGGAAAATTGGACTCAGTAAAAAAATAAATCACTTTGGATTCTGTGAAGGAGGAATTCCCTGACCTCCTCAATCCTGTTTCTTCAACAGTTGAGTCTATTCCTCACGACCGTTCCTCGTGTAGACAAGGCGCTGACAGACTGATATTTTAAGCGCTGTGTGGCACAGGCCTGCTGTAAGCAAGGTTACACAGCAAGCAGCTGAAATGCCACCGGCTGAACTGAGCTCTACCTACACTAGCATTTTCTCTGTTGCCACCACTAAAGGGAAACACAACAAAAGTGCAGAGAGGAGGCACCCCCAAAGCATGTGGGATTAACCCCTTGCTACCCAAACTGGCCAACGGTCCATGCAAATGCTCTTGTTTCACAGGGGTTCTCTGCCCCGCTTCCCTTTACAGCTCCCCCTCTATGTGCAGCATCCCACAGCAAAGGCTAGGCTGGACCCTCTGTAGCAGAGTCAGACACTGTTCAGTAATCTCAGCTCCCACTCACAGGCCAAACCCACTGACCCACAAGTCTCACTCTTAGGGAAAATACCCTAAAAGCCAGCTGGAGGACGAGTGTCCCAGGCAGTGACAGCCCACGATGACTCAGGGAAGCTGATCAAGGTGCTTGCAACCATAGTGGAAAGTGCAGTCAAATTCTCCTGTGCTGAGATCATAAGGCCCTGCCACTCACACTTCCCTTCCTTCAGACCAGCACAAGAACTGAGGACACTTGGTAACGTTTGAGAGCTCATCTCATCCCCTCTCCTTGCTTTCTTCTCCTCTCTTTCTCCCATCTCTGCTTTGACCTTTACCCCCCCTGGCCAAGACTACCAATGCCAGACCTGCTCACATAGAGATGCTCCTTTGCTCTTGCTTTGTTGCTTTGCTGCTGCTCTGTTTTACAGACCCTCTGTCCCTCCAAGCAGCAGCTGAATGGTGTGGGCCACACACAAACAACTCAGCACAGCTCAGACAGCTCCCTGGTAGGGAGAAACCTCATACATCCTGTATCTTGCCACCCAGACTGAATCATTTTGAAAGGGGTAGCTGGTAAAGGTATACAGAAGAATAAACAGGACCAGGAAGAGGGACCCTATCCAACTAATTAAAAATGCAGCAAGAACACAAACCCAGGGATTCTGTCTTTTCCAGGGCATCATGTAAGACAAGCCTATATAAAACAATCCTTCTTTCTCCTCAGTAATCAGGGACCTGCCACTGCTTTTGCTACCACCAACCACAGTGGTGCCACAGCAGTAACTGCAGGCGGCCAGTGGCCGTGGGACCAGACCACGTGGCAAGTGGCTCTGAAAACAGAGGAGGCCGCTTGATTTTAGACCACCTTTTCCTCAAAGGTGGGAGTTGTGAAAATGCCTCAGACACTGGAATGAGACGTGCTCATGAACCAGGGGGATGGTGAAACCAGGGGAATTATTCCCAATAAGACAGAAGTGGGAGGAAGCAGGAGACATCTTTCAGGAACATTTTCTAACATTAGAAGTGAATATATATTTTTTAAGCAGATAAGAGGTCTGGAGAAGAAAAGAAAAACAGAATTCTGAGGACAGGAAGGAAGTGTTCCCTGGTGTGCCTGATGTAAGTTTTGTCCATATGAAACAGCTGACACCTGCCAAAGGCAGGGTAGAAGGCTGTGTGGACTCCTGGTCTGCTTCATGTGGCCCCCACAACTGATTTGCACCTGCATATTCCTAGTTGCATCTATTTTCACAATGGGTGAATTTAGTACAAGCCCAAAACATAGGCACACTGCCTTTTCCTGAGCCCCAGAGCTGACAGAGATTGTATCAACCCAGCCTCTGCTCAGACCATCTTAGCTTCTGCTACCATGAAATGGCTCTCAGGTGCCTAATGCTGGTGAGAGGAAAGCTGCGTCCAGTGTCTGCTGCTGGTGCACAGATCCCTTTACCCCAGAGGGCTTCACAACTGTCTAAATAATCTGGAAGGGGCAATAGTGGGGACCAGCATCTGCCCAACTCTCCATGAATGTCCATCCTGTTCAGAGGGAGCAGTGATGCCAAACCCCTCAATGCCTTTCAGCATATGTCATACAGCAAAGCATCTGCTCAAAACTGTGAGTGCCAAAACTGGCCGGGCTGCAGGAGCAAGGGTTCTCCTGGAAGAGGGAAGATAGGCTACATGTGCAGCCCAGCTGGCGATTGCATGCCACATCCTGTTTTCCCCTTTTGGTGGGACTGGAGACACACTTACTGCCTGCCAGGTCATGGCAATTCTGTGGGATTTCTTTCCCCTTGTGCTCAGTGCATAGGGGAACTTTCCAAGAATAGGGCCCTAGCCCTTACCTTCCTTTGAGGATTTTTTTTGAGTGAAGGGTTCTTTGTATTGTTCTCGAGGACAGAATAGATATCAATTTGCCGCACATCCAGGCTCTGCACAGGGGAAAAAAGAAGAAAATAGGGATCAAATAAATTATTTAGGTTTAAGACTACTAATTATTCACTGGGCTGTTCCCCATCTCACGCCTGATACTTTTTAGAAACCCCTGCCATCTCCAAAATTTTGAAGTTCCTGACCTGAACTTGGGCAAACAGAAAATCCTTTCCCTCTGAAATCCCTACAGTGCAACTGCATCATCTTTTTTTTTTTTTCAGGCTCACAGAGACAGGCTTTGATGTTACCTACCCTGTGTAAGGCAGTGGAGAAGAATGGCAATGCCCCTGCCTCCCTCTGCTCCAAATTGTCACAGAATGGAGAATAAAGACCCCTCTGCCACACGGGATGATGATGTGCACCATGGGGACATGGCTAAAGGGCAGTGCTCTGCATCACTCAGGACTGTTTAGGTGCCTGACACCCACAAGCTCTTGTTCGTGGTTATTCTAGGCACACAAAGGTGAGAAAAGGGGAGAGGCTGGGGGTCCTGAAGCACAGGTGCTGTTGAAAATGGGAAACCCTGCATTGGACAAAATTCCTGTTTATTGTCTGGGTTTGTTTTTTTTTCCAAGCCAGAACTCTCCTTTCTTTTTAGAGTGAGCAAAGAATAGTAAAAAAACTCCATATGCTCCCAGGCCCTCAAACATAACCGTGGTCCCACACAGCTACACAGAGAAACACACACGCGCCCTACATGCATATGCACTCGCTGTCCCCCAGGTAATCATGTCACAGGAGATGCATGTCAGTTTGAGTGATATTCCAGATCTGCCTGAAGGATCAAACATAACAATCAGGAGGACTTTTCCATGTGTTTTTCAAGGATGACAGCAGGTTGCCAAGGTGGCTGTTTCTCTGGCAACAGGAAGATGGGAGGAGCTCCGGCTGCAAGAGGGGCAGATGGTATTAGTGGAGAGACTGCAAAGGGAGCGAGGCGCCCTGAAACACAGAGAGGAGGATGAGCAAAACACGGAGGCTTGATTCAGGGGCTGCTGATCACCTGAACCCTCGTCATTTCATCTGGAGTTGCAAACACTCAGCATCTTTCAGGATCATGGCCAGCAGAACAGTGGTTTGAACAGGACTAGATGATACAGGAGCAGCATTTTGGAGGAGGCCTTGGAATAAACAGGCACTCAGACGTGAGGGGGCCACAGTGAATGGAGCGCCACACGTCTCTGCCATTCCCATGCCTTCTCTCAGAACAGTCAAATTATTTCACCTCTCTGCTTCCTACTCCCAAAACCCTACTTGCCCACACAGAGATTTCGCATGTGCCCATGTGCACACAGAAAATCCAATTTCCCCATCCTCATTTTCAGTTCTCTTTGTGATGCTCACAGTGAGGATCTTGTCCTGCGTGCTCCACTTCCAGCAGCCTGGCTCTGTGTCCCCTTGGCAGGACAGGCAGCCTCTGTCACTGCTCCAGTCTGAAGCCACTTGCAAGCAAAAAGGATCCCTTTGGTATTTAACCTCCAAAAAAGACTCCCTGTCTCCACAAGCGTTCTTCCCATGAAGGCTGTTGACACTGCTAGTCCTTTGCTGGCCAGTTGGAAAGTTGGTGTCTCCAACTGCCATTTGCAGTTAATTACTTTTACTTGGTCACTGACCACCTGCTACTGTCACAGTGGAGGCACACAGGCTACTTTCCTCCCTGCTGACAGATTCCTTCCCATCCCCAAGCAGCCTCCTGTCTTCCTCACACCTGGAAAAGCTCCTGTGCTCTGGAATCTGACTGCACCTGCACCACAGGAGTTCTGTTTGCTGCTCAAAAAAGCTTGTTTGAAGTGTAAAGCAGATGAAGCAAGGCCCTCAGATTGTTATTTCCAAGCTGCTCGTTAACTAGGCAGCTAAGCTGGAAGTCAGAGGATATACAGGTTTGGGTCTAGGCAGTGCACTGAGGTAGAGCAGCTCCGGGGTTGCAGGATGACAGAGAGGTCAAGGAACACCTGGTAGTATAGAGAGAACAAAGTGGTTTCCCAGCTGCCCCCTCATGACCAGGGCATACACCCACCCCCAGGGACCACAAAGTAAACAGTGGCACCTGAAAAGCCACTGAAAATGCCTGGGGAAGGCATTTGCTCCCAGGGCTGTTCAGCAGCAGAGCTTTGCAGAAGGCGTGGTAGGACCCTTCCCACACCAGAGATGAGCCTTGCTGCCACGTAGGATAACAGAGAGTGCTTAATGAGCTGCACCAGCCAGTTCTGAGACCTTACTTTGATGTCCAGTGCTGCCTGCTCTTGCTTCTGCTCCCAGCTCCAGGCCTGCAAGGACACTGTGGTTCCTTGACCTGACTTTTTTTCAGACTCCGACCTGTTGCTTCCCCAGAGATAGCACAGCTGGCACGTGATGGCCTCCTGTCCAGTCCCCTAATCTCTGACCTCTTTATCTTATCACTGGGAGTTACTTCTCACTTGTCCTTCCTTTTTCCTTGCCTTAGTTTACCCCAGTGCTGACCACAGATTTCTTCCCTCCCCATGAATTAAGAACCGAGTTGAACACCCAGTTTAACACCAACAGATTTTCACAACACACCTAGTTTCAAATGCAGTTTGCAGGTCTGAGTTTACACTATGCTGAGTTCCCACAAAATTTAGCAGAGGGCCACCAGAGTCATCTTTCAAAGGAAATCAGGTTTGTCGACTTTCTATTTCCCTCACCTCTCCTGAGGGCCCATCTAACACAGGTTTCCACCCCAGGGTTCTTGCCCTCTAGACCCCATTACACCTCACAGGGCTGTGCTCCCCCCTCCTCACCTCGCAGCCCTTCTTTCACCATGTGTCTGCTGCGGGGAGTTGCCGCTTCGTGCCTGAACGAGTCGCCCCCCAGCAGCTGCTCCACAATACAGGACCCTCCAAGTGGGCGGGCTCATATTCCCCAGCGCACAGGAGATGGTCCCAGGCTGCTTGCAGCCCTGCCAAAGAGCCACCTGCCCTGCACACCGGGCTGGCCAGGAGCCCTGCACAGCTGGTGTGTGGTTAACAGCCCAGGGGAAGGCTGGCTGGGCCAGGTCCATAGGGCTCCTGAAGCACTGGGGCCCAGCCAGCTCCTGGGATTGCCTGTGCCTAAGGCTGGCTCTGCTGGCTTGCTATATTAGCCCTAGTGAAGCCTGAACAGAACAACATGATGAAACATGTAATTAAGATGGAGCTAAGGATGCATGACGAGGCCGACTGAGCGAGAAATGGATTTGATTTTTTTTTTTTGTCTCCTTGCAGAAATCATCCACTTCAGCAGGAAACTACCCATTCGGATTTTTATAAGCCCAAATTAAAAAGAAATTACTTGATACAAATGAAAAGGTTTATGACCTGCAACCTCCTTTACCCAAAGCATTGCTTTTTGCCCAGAACAAACGTATCACATACAATACATAGTGCTCTCTTTTAAACAACTACTCCAAAAATTAAAAGGCCACAAAATGGTGCCCCTTCCTCCCCCCACAAAGTGAGAGGGAGAAGGGGCAGGCCTACCCTCTTGTTTGTATCTGCCTCCGATCAGGTCTCGTGCTTCCTTGGCAGAGCTTTGCTCCTCTCTGTAGTACATCCTCCAGGGCTTCACTTTGTTTAGTTTAAATGATTAATGCAGAAGAGCTTACAGGTTTTCCTTGGAGAGACTTTTCTAGTCCTTACAGACCTCACAGACAAAAAGGTTTCCTAATATCCAGGTAACATACTTCTCTACTCACTTTCATTTTATTTCTCCTTTTTCGTCCCACAGATCACAAGGAAAAAAACCAAACCCTTCGCTTCTTAGTGGAGCAGCCCTCCCATGGCAGTAAAAGGCAAAAAAGGAATCCATTTTAAATGGAGCTGGATGGGTTGTAAATGGGATTAGGAGTCATGGTTACTTGAGATAGCTGAGGTCTAGGCCTGGCATTTCAGGGGAGCCACTTCAATTCTATTACTTATGGCGCTGCAGCTACTGAGCTCGAGGAGTGGGAACAGTTGGCATTCCCCAGTTTGTGAAATGGAAAAGGATGCAATGAAAAGGAAAATGCTTCAAAAAAGAGACTCCCTTTATTTTCTTCCTGCCCTATTCTCCCTGCTAGCTAGTCAGCCTGCTCAGGATTGCAATGGTCTGTGACCCTGGCATCAGTGTAGGTACCATAGCAGGAACTCTGAACAGCTGGGGTTGTTTAGGGAATATGTCTCTCTGCCCCTTTCCTGAGCCATCATTCTCCAGCTGGGAAGGGCATGTCCTTGAGACACTCTGCAGTACAAAGAGGGGCTGAAATGCCCTCTTTCTTCTTGACTTGTGGAGACTCTTCTACCTCTTCTACCAGGAACCCTCTGTGGCCCCACGCTTGCTGTAGAGGAAAGGGTGCTGCCCAGCAGGGCATGGGGCAAGGCTTGGGCACTGGGGAGACCATGACTGGGACCAGGATGGAGACACACAACATGCACAGTCTTGAGAGGAGCCGAGCAGGGCAAGGTCACCAATACCAGGCTGGTATGCAGGTATTGCTCACGTTTCACATCATGATACTGGCATTGTTTTTACCATGGCAGGGAAAGGAATAGTTGTACCATGATGCAGACAGAAGGGATGAAGGGTGATTCTGGTACTCACATCATAGACAGGAGGTGGTGGTGGTGGGCTGGCTGAAGGGAGCTGAGTTTCCACCTTCTGTCTCAGGATATTTAGCTGGCTCCTTCTAGGGCACAACACCTGCTCGGGACAAGACATCAAATGACACATTTGGAGAAAACACAATCTCCCCAAAGTTGAAATGAACACCAATGTCATATCAAAGCCAGCTGCTTGCACAATTCCTGAATGCTTCCACAGCAAACAGTGCTGGCAGTGTCTGCACAACACATGCTGGTCACTTTCCTCACCACAAGGTAACATGTAGGAGTCCTGTGACTTACACTGGAGCAGTAGAAAGGAGAACTGGGCTCTGTGTGTACATATAAAGCACTTTCACCACTGAAACTTTGCTGGGCGAAGGGTGTAAGTATTTTACAGCACAGAACAATGCTGTAGGACAAGGAATAAAGTAGGGCCATCTTCATAGTGCACAGGGGAATTCCAGAGAGGCAAAATGCAATGACTTTTGTCAGGACTTGGCCGGGAAGCTTCTGCTAATACGCAGGGTCTAGAGAAGAGCACCAGACAAGCATTAGTGATGACATATAGTCAGTGATACACTAATGTGCAAGTCCAGCATGGGGTTGAAGGAAGAAGGTGCCTTCCTCTGAAATGTTTCTTGCATCAGATGAGTTCTCCTTGAACGTGTTCCATTCACACACAGAGAAGCTCAGCAAGCAAGGGAGGAGGCAGAAAAGGAAGAAGGCTTCGCTTTGTTCTAATTCAGAAAGAAGTGGGATGATTATATTCACATCACATGAAAACTATGAACCGCTTTCCAGTCCATTAGTAACTAAGGAGGATGCTAAATAGCTTTTCTTAAAGATAAACATTTTTAAACCAGCAGGTCTGAGCAAGCTGTGGTGAGAAAAATGGGCTGTGTTCTGCAGGAGGGCAAATATAATGACTGCACGATCTCTTCAGGCCCCAAGGACAGCCCATGAGTCTAAGACTTGCAGGCCCACCTCAAAACCTAGAGATGCCAATTGGCGAGTCCTGACACTGCCCTCCCCTCCTCATCCCCACGGAGACGCTGTCTAGGCAAACAGAGATGGGGGCCTGTCTCCAGCCGACTCGCTCTGCCTCTTACATTCCTTCCCCTGTATCAGGCTGCCCGCAAGGCAAGTCTCACGAGATTAGCAGGTCTGCCAACTGCTGCCATTCTGCTTTCAACCTCATGATCTCTGACTGTGTGTGCTGAAGCCTGATGCTCCTTGGAGTCGAAGGACTGTACAAGCAGTACAGCCTCCACATAAAAATGCATGCAGAGAGCCTGCTGTTGTGGTGGCAGAGAGCAGCCTGAAGAAGTAAATATGGGGCATACTCTACCTAGAAAACAGCAATCCCCAAGCTCCACTTTAAAAGACATCAGGTATTTTTAAGCCAGCCTTGAGATCTCTGGAAGAATGCAGAGGATGCAATTTGAATACCTGAGGGTGGCAGTACTAGAAGCTGAAGGTTTTTTCCAAACAACAGATTCAAGTATCATGACTCCAGACGCTTTTCCTCAGGGCCCCTGTCTCATCCAGATCTTTTGCCCTGCTTTTGGCTTTTCTTCTCCTTCTCTCTAAATCCTTTCTTCCCCACACCTGGTTTCCCCTTTGCCCTCAGTTACTCATCCCAGCTTCCACTTCCTTACCCAGCTTATCCCAGCCTGGTCTGCTAACCCAAGGGGCCCTGTCAGTCCAGTCTTAACACCCTCCTCCAAGAACCAGTGCTTCTTTGCTCCAGATTCCAGTCCCAGTTTCCGCCCTCAGGCTCATTCTTCCAGCTTCACAGAATCATTGCTGTTGAAAGGTGCCTCTGGAGATTGTCTAGTCTAAACTTCCTCTGCTCAAAGCAGAGTCATCTAAAGCTTGTTGCTCTTCAGGCCCTTGTCCCTCTCTTTTTCTCCCCAGTTAGTTGTAATTTCCACACATGCTTCCTTGGGATCCTTGTCCTGACCTTTCCCTCTCTCTCTGCCTCTTAATGTTTCTCTGCCAAACTCATGCCCAAAGCTTTGGTCCCCAGCCCCTCCACACTGCAGATTTTTTTCTTCTACGGTGCACAAGCTCAGGAATGCAGCTGCAGAATTCCTGAACCAGAGTAACCTCCATCTTGAAAAGAGGATTAGAAACAGGGAAAGTCATGCCCTCCTCCTGCCATCAGGGTTGCAACAGATTTGCTTGGGTGCACAGGACATTACCTGTCTGACTGGCAGGTAAGGCCCCCTCACAGGGGTTTTAGACAACTGAACTGTTAAACTGATGAGAGCCACAACTGAGTATGCACAAACTGCAGTTTTCCAAAATTCCATCACAAAGCTACATCTCCTTGAATGTTCTCAGGGCCAGCACACTGCTAGTGTGACTTGCTGCCCTGTGTCAAACCCTTGTTCTAAAGCAGAGCATGCTGGAGTCAAAACAATTACCAGAATTTCTTTAATTATTGACTCTTTTTGTCTTTCCTGTAATATTTTTTTTCTCAGAAAAACTGAACTTAAGAAAATAAACCAAGGCAGACACCCAGCATGGAAAATCTCAAGACAGGGATTTCCAATCCAGCCAAGTTAGAAGCAAATGGAATTAATTCCTAGAATGGGTCATATCAGGTATTGGGTTTTATTTGGTTATAACTTGCCTTTCTTTTCCACAGAAGCAGAGCTGTTGCGATGATGCTCAACACAGCAAGAAGAACAGTAAGGGTAACAAGGATTTCCCACCCAGAAGAGGTATCTATGTACCCTGTACCTGTAAGAAAGAAGGAAAAAGGTTCACAGTGTGAATGGAAGTTACAATCCTGCTGTGTTTTTAGCCCTGGAAAAAGCCTTGAGAGAACTAAAATACAGGACTGCAGAGTATGGTGGCAGAGATGCACGCAACCTTCAAAACCCACTCCAATTGAACAGAAAGCAGGGTGAAGCTGCAGAATCACACAGAAGAGGCAGGTTATAAGCAGCTCCATGTCATATAGTGCATTAGATGGAGGTGATACAACTATGAGAGCCAAGAAATGTGGCAGATAGAGGCTGGCAAAGGTCTTGTGATAGGAGCAGAAAGACAAATGGTGGAAAGCACATAGGCCACACAAACTAGGAGGGTGGGTACTGTAGGCATCCTCTGACCAGCGTAGCAAAGCTATTTCATTGCAGCTCTTGCATTTACACTAACAAGTTCTTCATATCCAGCATTCAGAAATGCAAATCCAGCCAGTCAGCAGCATGCCCGTCCTTATCACTTTTCTTTAACATTCCTCTTATGTTGCATAAAGCTTTCCCTTGCTTTCTGGTCTGCCCATTAACAGACCAACCAAACCCTTGCATCACATGGAAAACGGGGAGGGATGTTAGTCAGTCCCTAACCTGTTTGTGAGCCCCTGGCAGTGAGCACTGAACCTGTACATCTCATTACAGCAAGCGCCCTAAGGACTGACCTTATCAGCTGCCCCTGCCATAGTGCTGAAGGCCAAACCGCACTATCTCTTCAACATTGGCGCTTAAAAGCACCATCTGACCCAGTGCCAAGGCTCCCTGGATAGATCCTGACTCCCAGGAGGCTGTGGCAGGGCAGATAAAATTTACTGCATCTTCACGTTCCCCATCGGGAACAGTAGCACGGGTCACCTGTGCAAGGCGCATTCAACCCCAATGGCAGTAAGTACTGGGCATGAATCATTATTCCCACCTGATTTCATAGCATGTTTGGGCAGATGAAAAGAAGAGCAAAGACCATATTTTCACAGCCAGATCCAGCTGATTTTTAACCTCCTGCCCTTCCTTCTGCTTGTTCACTTACCTCTAGCAAGGACAAACACTCCCTTTCCCACTTTCTGGATGTCATTCCATTTGACCTCGCAGTAGTATGTGCCAGTAGAAGAGGTCTTTTCAAGCAGCACAATTCTGCGGTCGTAAGATATGGCAGCAGTCTTATTCTCTTCTCCAGAAGGAATGGGTAAGTTTTCTGACCTATTATAGATGGATGTCTTCTGGCCCAGTGAATTAATCCAGTAATAGCAGATTGAAAATTTGGTGTATTTTGGCATGTAAGGAAAGATGACTTTACAGGGGATGGACATTTCTTCCTTGAGCAGCGCAACCTGGATTGGAGGTTTCTGCTGTACATCAACATTTTCCCCTGTAAGGGTAATAAGTGTTAGCAGTTACCTAACATCGCTTTCAGTCAGAAGACGGTTGTCCCAAAGACAGGATCACATGGAAAGCAACCATATGCCAAGAAGCACACCCAGAGCACACAGTGTTGGCCCTTGTCAGAAACGGAGTGATTCAGAGCATGTGCCCTGTGTGATCTGCCACATCTCTTAGGTAATTGCTGTCTGATTTCTGATAGCCTGCTGCATTCACAGGCTTCCCCTTTTCTCTTGTGAGCTCCTCTGTACAACACCAGCACACAGAGAGACAGGAAATGAAGCAGGAAGTGAACTGATTTTGCAGTGGTGTGAGACTGTATTTATAGTGGGTGAGTAGAAATCGATTTTCCAAGACAAATGCTAGCTAGACATCTCCTGGAACTCTTGAGTTACAAGCTTCTACCTGGGCATCTACGTGTGGCCACGTGATGACTCTGTGGCAGTGAAGGTGTTGTACATCAGCAGGTGTTATCAGTGGCACTGTGTATTTCTGAAAAATAAGTGGGGAAGGAAATTGCATATTCCGTACAGGGGCCAGCACCGGGGCCATGAGAAATAAGCCACAGTTTAATCACTCCAAAGTTTTGCTGCTGTAAAAGGGCAGCAAAGTACAAGCCTTGATGCCAGATATGGGAACTATCTGCAGAGGACTGCAGATCTTAAGTATCTATATGTGACAGTATCTTAAGCAGAGAGATGGAAGATCACACCCTTCATGTGCTTCCTCCTAACACATACAGGGCAGTTTAAAGTGATTTATCACTGCAATTCAGTAGACAATGACGTCAGGAGTTACAAGAGAGAATGAATAAGCACAGAAGTGGAACCACACCACAGTTCACTCCCTGTTTTGTTTAATAAAAAGTAAAAAAACCTTAGAGTGAGCCACAGGCTAGTAAGGAGCCTGGGGTACAGGATTTCTTTGGCTTCCCAGCCAAATCTGGGTTTAACATCAGGCAGTCTCTAGATCTACTTGTTTGGCAGCTGACATGATACCATATATAAAGCAATTTAAGAGGAGGCTGTTTAAGAAAGGGAACTAGAAACTTACACACAAGCCTTCTTATGAAATGAAGGATTCTTTCAGAGATGTGAAAACAGAAGAGGGAAAAAAGGGTAGAGAGAGAAGGTAGGGGATGGGCAGGCTTTTCATTCATGCTTTTGATGAGATTCCCTGGAGTTCTGCATCTATGAACAGGCTCATAACAAGGTATTAGAGCTGTCCCAGAGCACAGCCAGGCTTGCTTTCCTGTCATCATGCACTAACACTGCATCCCAACAGCAGCATCACCCCTGCACAGCGGGATCTGGCACTGGAAAAGGCAACTCAGACCTAGCGCTGCTTAATGCTGAGCACTGAGGAGGCAGGGGGGGGCAACAATGGAGGGAGGGCATGGCCACTGCCCAGAAAGGACTGTTGGGAAGTAACATCCATTAAGGAAAATTCTCTACAGATCACATAGCCAGGGACAACAGCCTGAGAGTAAGGAAGAGCTTAGCTTACATCACTAGAAAAAGGTTTTTGGCCGTAAAAGCAACCAAGATATAGTACAGTCCTCAGGGACATGCTCATTCTTTGTGAACACACAGTCCTGTGTACACTAGGAACAGTATTATGGAAAGAAATCACAGAAAATCCTGCAGACACTGTGGGAGTGATAACCCAAGTGGTTTCTTCTGGGCCATATTTTTCAAAATCATTCATTATCCTTCTCCTCATCTCTACCCAGCAGAACACACATGAATATAGTTTCTGTACAAGACACAGCTAAGGACTGCTGTAACAAAGCAGAGGAGAGATCTATCTTCTTGCAGTATCCCAGGAGCCATGAGCTTGAGAAGAACATGCCAAGGAAAAAGCCAAACCATTTTATTTAGGTTATCTAACCCTTCTCCCATGTTTCCCCTTTCTTGAGGATTTGCTCTCTCAGCTTTGAAATGCTTAAAAGACAGAAATAGCAGCAGCGTGCAAATTCCTAGAGGGGATCTCTAGAAATTAGCAAAAGATAGCAGCTGGAAATGCTGTAATATGAAAAAAACATGAGAGTAAACAAAAGGAATTTAAAAAAAAAAATTGTTTACCTCCACACTGAAGCAACCAAAGAAAGAGGAAGATGACTTTTAGATTAGAGGCCATGATGGGTGTCAAAGGCTGTAAGAAAACAACAAGACAGGAAGATCCAAAAGGCAAAAGAGATGGGGATTTGTCAGGTATTTCCATGCCTGGGCAGCTGGTTGATCCCCTCCTCTTTGTGAAGGGACAGGCAGGATGTACACACACTGCTTTTGGCAAGCAGTTCCTGGCAGATGCAAGCTCTTCTGCTTTTCAGCAGACTCCTCCTCGTACCGGGGTTAATATTTCTGTACTACCACGATGGTGTTACACCTACCAGCAGGTGTCCAAACACCAGACCATACGCACTTTAACACACAGAGCTTTGTCTCCCGATGACCGTAAAATATCACCCACATTTAAAGCAAATTTTGTCACCCTCCAAACTGATGTGAACACTCAAGTGTGGGATCACTGTTTTGTCTTCAGTGCAGGCAGAAAACCAGTACCCACATCAGCAGTCAGTACAGAGAAATGGCTCCACTGTACTCCTGACTCCACAAAACATCCCTCCACAGCCAACTCCTCCACCAGGTCCCTTCAGAGGAAGGCACTCATATTCACAAAGTGAGAACAACCAGACAGCAAATTCATCCCTAACAGCTGGGATGCTTCAGATCCACACCATGCTGGCTCTGAATCAGCTTTGCAATGCAGGCAAGCTTTAAGTAATCTATTGTAGTCAAACCTAAGGAGAGCCCTTTGAAGAAGAAAACTCTCTTTTTGTGGGAGGCTCCTGCCGCCTATACTCACGAAGAGTCTTTGATTTCAACAAAAGCTTGTTTTTAGCTAAGACATCTGCAATGCAACAGCTGAGCAGCATCTGACTCATAAACCCCCCCGATGTCTGAGAGATCTTCACTTCTCCCTAGGCAGCTTCCTCCTTTCGCACTTCTTGTGAGACATTTGCACTATCCACAAGAAAGCACATTGCTGCAACTTCAAGGGTGCCTGCTCCCATTGGGTGCTGTGCTGTGGAGACTGGTGGGGGATGGCCATGGGGGAAAAGACCTAAGGCAGCAGATGAGCCTGTAAACTGCACGTCATCAAAAGCACTATCATTTGTTTTGTCCGTCCAGAGTTTGTAGGAGTGAGGTCTGCTCCAAACAACCTTTGGTTTACAGCATTTTCCCTCCTGTTCAGCCTGGGATAGGTCCTCAGGAGGAAGGGGTCTTGTAACAGGGGGAGGTGTGCAGCCGTGGCCACTGTGGCCCCCTGACTCCAGGGATGGCTCCAATACCTTGGTGAGAGCCCTGACAGATGGGGAGAGGAGCAAGTGGCTTTGTGTGGCTCTGCAAGGCTGGTGCAGTAGCTGCAGTCCTCCAGGGAAGGTTTAGCTCAGATTAGCCAAAACCAACTCCTCTCCCCAAGACATGCTGATGTGAGCTGGACGGGGCTGGTCTCAGCTGGAAATTGCTCCTCACAGGTCTTAACGCTGAGCAGCAAAGGACAATCAAGAGTCGTAACAAGACACTTGGGGCCCAATTGGTATTTCATATATGGAGGTACAGATCAGGCAGCTGTGGCTCTGGGGGGCTCTGGGGTCACAGCAGTGCTCAGCAGCATTTCTCAGGCCTGAAAAGCATCTCAAGGTAGTTGGAGAAGGAAGCGAAGGCTCACTACCCTCCTGTAGAAGAACTCGGATGAACAGTGAGGGCTTCTTCGGCTCTTATATCACACTCATCCCCATGGTAGCACACAGCTTTGCAATTTTCAGCATTGATGTATTTCTAGAGGACAGAACATGCTGCTCCTGTCAGTGATGTGTTTTAACTGTTATCAGCATTTATCTGCTTCAGGAATTCAGAGTGATAAGTGGATTAAGTGTGGTAGGTTTGTAGAGCTGCCAGGTCAACATCGTCCTTCTGTCCTTTCTCTTCTTTTCCTATAAACAACCCTGTTGCCACTCAAAATGCCAAGTCCTAGAAATATCGCTGTCTGGAATTAAAAAAAAAAAAAAAAAAGATCTAGCATTTCAAAAGAGATCACACATAAGACTCAGCTGTGGGATTAAAGGCACAGCCAGGCCAGAAATACATTCACTGCTGGGATTTGCTATGGTAGAGCTCACTGAAAAGAAATGGCTTTGAAACGACTACCCAGCAGCTATTAACTGCGAGACAGGATGACATTCTGTTCCTTAGAGCCTAAAGGGAGCCTGAATCTTTGAATGTTAAATTCTAATTCAATTTGGTCTGGGGATTCTGGACTGAGTTTTAACCCTGGAGATACAAATGGGAGGAAGATGAGGAAAAGCCGGGGAGTTGTGTGTTTCTATTACCAGCCTGTAGTGAGGCTGAACTGATCGCCCTGAAACTTAGGTGGAACTAACCAGCATACCTGTGCCAAAGGAAATAAATTACAAAGCTCCATAGCAATAGGTCATTGTATGACCTTCACTCATGCATTATACAGTACACTGCTGCATGTGAGCCGGTCCCTGCAGCATGACGAGGAGGGAACTGCCTGGCCAGCTATAACCCCGCTGCAGCACTGACTGGCCAGGATCCGTATGGCTTGGTCTTCCCTTTAATGCAGTGAATGCTGACACTTCCTGAGACTAAATACAGGATTGGGCTAGGTTCAAGCCACAGTTTCTGCTTGTAGGTGGAAAAGTGTCTATTAATTTCACTCAAGGACTGTTAAAAGCCTGCAATGGTGGCCAGCATTCCCAACCATGAGGAAAGGCACATTGTTCTGGCGCGCAAAAACAGCAACACGTTTGGGCAAGCGCTGCACCTACCATAAGTGCCTGCTCACAGCTGTGTCCAATGTACACCCACAAGTAAAGGCGCACACACACACACACACACGTGCCCACACATGCCCCCACAGCCAACTCCAGGGAAAGTACTAATTCAAACAAAAAGGCTGCTGCTAGCCAAGGCAAAAGCAACGCTGCAGAGACCACAACAAAGCCTCTTTATTGCTGAAGCGTTTAACACCACAACCATCCAAAAGAGAAACACTGCTTGGCGCAGAGAAGTGCTGCAGCAACTCAACGAGCCTGATTGCACAGAGCATTTCATTCCCCAGCACGGCAGCTCCGGATTTGCTGCCTTGTCAGAGACGAGCTCAATCCCCCATTGCTGGAAAGCCAGCCAACGGCAACACGCACACCTCTGAGGATTCACAATCTCTTTGACTCCTCTAACCCCAGACTCCAAGGCGTACAGTTTCCCTCTGTCTGGTGACAGGAGCGATAGCAGAGCCAGTGCAAGTGGGGCCATACCTCTGCCAGCATTTTTACCACTGTTGTGTGCTGAGTGCCTCTCAGCGGGGCTGGATGATGCCGATGCAAAAGCTGCCAATGCCCTCACTATGTTTCTACCCATCGAACTGCTTTAGGGAAGAGAACAATCAGGGACTTGATGGGAAAACAGAAGAATAAAGGTGTTGACACTACCGTGGGGAAGGGAGGGGGCGCTTCTCTAATTCCCTTTCATCAGCAAAACGAGTCTGCCTCAGAAAGCACCCACTCCTGCTTTTTCTCTGTTCACCTGCTGGAAAGACTCCAGAGGCTGAATTACCACAGGCCTGACACACTCTGGGGGCCATGCCTCAGCCTCGTGGTGCTCCCTACAGTTCTCCTTCATGGGCTTCCTGCGTGTCAAGCTGGGGCGAGCAGAAACTCGCCTGGAGGCACACCTTTGTCTTCTCAGGCTGACACCTTCCAGGAGAACATCCACTTGACCGTGCCTGAGGCTCACATAGGACCAGGGCAGAGAGACCGTGTTAGGTCTGCCTGAGTCAGTGGGTTAAAGCTTGCCCTGGGCAGTCCACCCGCACCGGGCGGGGCAGCTGAGCCCCTGAGGCGGGGGGACACTGAGCGCCGGGGGACACCGAGCCCCAGACCTGCCGTGCCGCGCTGGCGGGCAGGGCCTGAGGAGCGGTGGCGGCGGCGGACACCGCCCCGCGCCCTCACCCACAAGATGGCGCCGCCGCCCCGGCCGCCCCCTCCTTCCCTCCCTCCCGCACCCACCCACCCCGGTCCCAGGGCACCGGGGCAGCCACTGTGTTTCGCACCTGGCAGCCGCCACCCCGAAGTGAACGAGTACAACTAGGATCCATTTAAGGCAAATTTAATGGTAATTAACCGCAATCAACAGCTTGAGGAACAACTTTTACTCAGCAAGCTGCAGATACTGCGGTTGCAGTTCGCCCGTCAGGCAGGAGCGGCTGAAGACAGGGTGCGGAAAAGGAAAATGAACCTCACTGCCGTGGGTGTAACCCATCCCCGCTGTCTCCTGCCCTCCTCGCCCCTCGCTGCTGCCAGAGGTCACTGTCCCCACAGCAGCCCGGACCTGTCATCCCACACACATACCTCTTGCCCCTTCACTGCAGGCTCCCCTCACAGCCCCCTGTGGCAGAGGCAGCTGAGTCACTTCTGCTGAGTACTTTTGGGGGGCAGCAGCCCCCAGCCGGGGAACAAAGCACAGGGAGCTGCTGCCAGCTTTGCCTCCACCCCGGCACTGTCTGTCCCAGTCGCTTAAAAGCCATCCCTCCTACACCAAGAGCGCTCTGAAAAATCCTGCCAGCGCTAGTGAGGAGCACAGTTTTATTATGAATGACACCTCTCAGTGCAGATGCCTCCTGGCACCACACCTGGGTGCTTCCCACCACCAGCAAAGCCCAGGCACCTATTTCATGCCACGGACCAGGGATGCTGCACTAGTCAAGGTGCTGGTAATGGTGTGCAGCTCACCCTCAGCAGGGGCAGGCTCAAATCAGTGCCCCCACAAAAAGCCACAGACTCGCTGCACCAAAGGGTGTGCAGCTGCTGTGAGCAGCCCCAGCAGCCCACCTTGCTAGTCCCCATGGAAGCACAAGCAGAAGAGTCACAGGCACACAGCCCTCTCACAGGCACAGGACGTGTCACCAGCCCCATGGTGCCATGACCAGGCCAGCCCAAACTTTCTCACATTAGCAGCAAAAGTGCTGGGGGTGGGATGCCGGGCAGGAGCAGGGCATGCTGTCAGCAGTGCTCTCCTAAAACAGGAGTCCAAACTCCTTCCTCGCCAGCTGCATGCTTTGAGGTGTGCACATCATGCCCTGAAATCCTCCTGAGTGAAGGGCTGTGCATCTTCTCTGTGGGGGTAAAGGGTGGGAGGCAGGCAGGTTTGGCAGGGGCTGGGTCCTGTGCAGACACAGGGAGGATCATGTTGGACAAGATGGCAGCAGTTGCAAGGGAGCTGCAGAACCAGTCCCTGCCAGCAATGGCCTCGCCAGATGGCCCTTCTGGTCTCGTCTGTGCAAGAAAACTGCTTGGGCCTCAGCAAGCCCTGCTTTGAGCCAGCCAGCTGTGCCAGACCCAGCTCCTCTCGCCCTGGCAGGCAACAACTTCTGACTGCCACCAGGTACCCAGGCCTGCCCCATGACTGCCTCCAAATCCAAGCTCCTTCCCTCTGAGCTTGTTCAAGAAGCCAAGAGTTCAACACTCCCCTGCACCCAAACCACCTCATTCACTCCTCTGCTCCTCTTCTTGCTTTTCTTTCTGGCTTTATGTCTTCCCTTTTTTTTTTTTTTTATTTTTTTTAACAGGAACCTTTTCTTTGGCCTGCAGCAGCTTTCCAGCTCAGGATGTTGAGAAGTAGAACCTGCAGCACAGCTACAGTGACCCTGGGAACCAGCATGGACCCCTGCAGCAGACACATGCATGCAATCACACCCCACTTTAGATTGTCACAGCTTTCTTCATGCACACCAGGCCTCTGCCAGCTCCTGGGAGGAAAGCTGGGAAGGTATTAAGTAGCTAAGTACCTCGCTGGCAAATTAATAGTTTTTTCTTTCTATTAATTCCTCAACTTTTCTTTTATTGTGGACTGTGGAGAATATGCAGGCTGATACAGCTGTTACAGCACAACCTCCTAGGGTGGAAAAACATCTCTTTGTCACCAGGCCCTATTCTGGCTATACAAACTAAATAAAGAATCCTGGCAAAAGTATTTGCTGGAAGAACTGCACCTCCACTAGGATTTTTGCCAATATAAAAATGTGTTTCATTCTGTCTTCCCTCCCCATCCCTCAATTTCCCACCTGCGATTTACATTTCCGGCTGACAGAACTACAGGACAAAGATCTGTAGTTTTGGCCTAATGCAAGAGGATGACCATGGGGTTTTGTTTTTCAAACCCTTACAGAGCACTGCTGAGCACACCGGGAGCAGCCAAGGCTGCCATAGGCTATGGGGAGAACTGGGAGAGGTTTTGTGAACCTCTCTATGGGCCTGGAGGTTAGGCACTGAGCCTGAACCCACTCCAACCCCTCCAGTGAAAAGGGTCTCTTCTGCCTGGAAAACCACGGGATGATAGATGTGGGTCCAACAAGGATAAGAAATGCAAAAAACCCTGGGGTGCAAGAGGAAGCGTATCCTGTCTGCATGGAGACATAACCTCAGCAGAAACAAGTGCAGGAAGGTGAGACTAGATGGACACCATAGCAGGGTCCAGACTCCTTCTTCTGTGGGTAATTATATCTCCACTTGCTCTTTAGAGAGATATATATACACATGCATATACATGTACTCACATTTTATACCTAGCTACTAATATTGCTGAGGTTTCCCTAAGGCAGCCCCTCTGTGTCCCCCTACAGCCCAAGTAGTCATGCTGAGACCCTTTACCATAGCGGGGCCCATGGCTTCTCCTGCAGACCACTCTCTCCCCAATCTGGGGAGATCCTTCCCCACCCCACCATTCCTTCCTTTATTATCTCTGCCCAGCTGTGGTTTATAAGTTCTTTAAATCTCTTCTAGGAACAGATAGAGATCACAGTTACCCAGAATCCAAAAACGCAGACAGCTTGAAATGTGGTTAGAGTCTGCCCTACTTTCATGAGCTGAGAGCAAGGCTCTACCAAGGTGCTTGCTATGGGGAGAGGAGAAGAGAAAGACCTGTTTCAGCAAACTGCCCCTTCCTCCCTGCCCAAGAAACAAACCTAACCCGTCCCCCTCCAAGCCTGCTGCATCTGTTCAAAATGCATTGCCTCTTCTCCTGGTTTGCCTGGGACTTGCAGGTGAGCAGGATGGAGACATGAAGGCTCTCCTGCACTGCAACACTTGATACAGGCACAGGGATCTCCCCAAGCTGAGAGAAGTGTGAGGGATTTGCCGAATCAGGGCCACGAGGAAGGCAATGAAGGGTGTGCTGCAGATTAAGAACAAGATGCATCAGTAGCATGTTTACCATCTGCACACTCACTGACAGCTTTTCCCCAGACTAAGTTGCTCCTAGGCTGCGGGAGATGCAGAAGTGGAAGTGCTGCCGGGGACTTCCCTCCTATGAGAAATCCCCTCACTGGGAAGTCTGCACTGGATTTCAGAGCGGCTGTGAGGCTGTGTCTCCATGGGGAGCATGGCTCCCTTGTACTGACAGGCTCCCTCAATGGCAATACTTCCAGGACTTGGATAGGGATGCTGCTGAAAAAATACCAGGAGGCCTTTTTCCTTCTCTGAGTGGTGCCAGCCCACAAGACCAACCTGCAGACAATGATGTGTGTTTTCCACACCCATTTTGCCCGCAGTCTGATTCTGATAACCCTGGGCTTTTCTCACAAGCACTGATGGTGTTCAGAGGAGACGGGACTTGGGTAGAGGAGAACAGCTTGCACAGATGTACCTCCAGCTCTATGACTTTCTCCAAAGTAAAGAATATTTGCTGAATGACTCCACCTATATTCCAGGTGGAATACATGGAGCAGTACATAGACATGCCACTTGGAGCCACTAATATTTTAAGGTTGTTTGCTTAACCCTACTTGGAAGAGCTTGTATCAAGGGAAGGATCAGAGCAACAGTGGGATATTTTTGCTGGTGCTCTCACTAGTGGTAGCAACAGTGAGATGTTTCAGGAGAATGGCTTGCTGTAGTCAAGGCCATAAAGAAATGCTAAAGAAGGTTTTGTCTGAGAGATAATAGCCCAAGATCATTACTATATTTATTAACACCATTTACAGGACTGACTTCAATAGCCTTGGAGGGAAGAATGAAAAAATGCCAGCAAACACATTACGTTCTTCTGCAAGAAGTTTTTTCATTCTATTGAAAAGCTTTGTTAGAAAGAATGATGAGAATGGTAATAATAAGGCACTATAATTATACCTGATCCTTCTATAATCTCTCTCTCTGCAGAGTTCAGGAGCACTTTACTGCTATTATTGGATTTGAACAGTCCCATCTGGATAACATACGACTGATTTGTTTGCATGGCTTATTTTAGGTATTTCAGCATGTACATTAGAGTTGCCTTCATATTTGGCTGATTCCCTGCACAGTCTGTAAGAGCAGGAAAAGATCTTCAGCTCCTGCTCTCCACCACTCCATTCTCCCATCCCAATGCCTTGGAGAGCTCTTCACAGAAGTCCAAGGATAAACGGAACCATCAGTCCTTCCCAACTCAGTACTGCAGAGTGTACAACAGCAGTACTGAAGTACTAACAACATGGGGGTTGGATACTATCTAGAACATTTGGATTTGCACCTGTATTAATTTAGGCTTGAGATTCCCCGTGTCCCGTAACAACTCTAGATGCACTTGAAAGTCTAGCAGCAAGGACTTGGCACATACTTGGTGCTAATGTACATGCTCTGTGGTTAGAACAGCTGCTACTTGAAGCTTTTAACCAAAGGGATCTGCGGCAGGACTGTGCTCCCAGCACGCACAGAACCAGGGAAAGCATGACGGATGCTCACACCTTTCCAGACCTGGCATTCCTTGCAACACCATCTCAGTTACAGTGACGCTGGCAAGCTCTTACCGCAGCTCCCATTCACCGTGGCGTCTAAATGAGCAGCCAGCTCCATCAACATCAAGAACTTTGTTGTCCCCTTGCAGGAGCTCTTGAGTGCAAAGCTGGGCACTTTGCTACTTCACTCTGCCAGGGCCAGGAGAAATAAGATATCACTGAAAATAATTCAGCCCATGCTTAAAAGATATTATATAAAAAATGAGATTTTTTTTTTAAATGAGTAAAAGCACAATGCAAAAACTCTGGTTTACATGACTTGAACAGTTTTCACTTAGAAATTCACAGCAATTTGTCACTAGCTTGCAGCGCAGGGAGGAAATGTTCCTTTCAGACTGAATCACCATAAAACAAGCACAAGTTGCTTGATTCTTTTGTTCCTCTTACACATTTTTAAGGGATTTTTTTCTCCCTGTGAATTGGAGCAGGGTTTTCTCCTGCATCCCTTACACACCCCACCTAGCCTCATCCACGGGGACAGGTGGAGTTTCCAGTGTTGGCCCAATCCTAAGGCTGTGGGACATTTTGTTGAAGAGTTTAAAAGGACCCATTAGCCATGTCTTAAGTTTTCCCCAGCTTAATTTCTGGAGTATTATATCCAGTCTCCTCACTTTAGTTCTCTTAGATTCTTCAGAGCCCCTTCTGTCAATTTGTTTACTTCTGGTTTATTTTTAAAAGACAAACCCCCAATGGACATAAGCTTTCAAGTCCCTTTTGAAAATGCTGTCTTGTCTGTAAGTGCTTTGTTTGTGATCCTCTCCAATCCTTTAGGCTATTGTTTACAAGCTGGAAGGCATCTGCGCTTGGGCTAATCATGCTGAATGCCAGCAATTCCCCCAGCATGATTTGTTGCACAAGCCAGTGGGAGCAGGGTTTGTTTTGATTACGTTTAGTGTGGAAAACCCACATTTGCTCACATCAGCCTGACAAAATGGGGAGGTCTAATCAAAAATCTTCAGAGGGGAACAATAATCTGGTCATTGATTTCAGTGGCGTTGGGACCAGCTCAAAGGTCGAGAGCTCTGACGGCAAGGCTGGTGTCTTGGGAGAGCAGGTAGTGCAGGAGCCAAAAATCTTTAAAAGTGTATGCCTTTCATTTGCTGTGGGTTGGATGAATCAAACGCAGATCTAGGAGGCTGCCAGTGCTATGCTTTTCAAAGCTCTGCAGCTCCTTTCTGACATGCGGTTAGTCAGGCTGGGACCCCCCAGCTCTGCCCCAATCACCTTGGGCTGATGCTGGCCTCCCCCAATGTCCTCAGCTGACAAGTCAGGCTCTTTCACTCACTCTGGATGCTGGCGATGTTTTTATCCTCAGCCTGTGCTGACACTTGCCTCCAGGCATCAGATGGGTGTCCCAGTTTTTCTGCTCCTGAAAGCTGGGAAGAAGCGCCCGAGGGCTTCTGTGCCCTGCTCCCTTTGGGGCTGCCACCAAACTGCTGGAGCACGCAACTGCACGCTGCATGGTGGGTGTACAGGTCTCAAGGGGCTCCAGCGCAGGTTCTAGGAGTCCCATGTGCAACCAGAGCTCAGCACAGGAACTCAGCACAACCAGAGCTCAGCACAGCTGTTCCTTGCCAAGCCGCTGGCTCAGTTGGCCTGGGCAGCATCCTGTGCTGCTGAGCCTCTGGCTAAGCATAGGCTGGCTTGCTCCCACACTCCTGCCATAGCTCAGGTCTGCCCAACAAGGCACAGAACTCAAAGCTGCACCTGGATCCCACCTCTCCCCTGTTTCCCAGCTCAGCTTTTCCTCCACCACAGATGCTCCATCAATCCCCATTTAATCCCCTTTTTGTACCCACACAGAGGTTAGCCTTGCCAGTGGCCTGTGGCAGGGGCTTCCACAGCTTAAGATACACTTCACATGAAGAAATGTCTCCTTTTGGGTCTTGCACCTGAGTATTTCATCAAATGCCTCCTTAGGTTTTTAAGAAAACACACACACGTGGTCACCTATTTCATGGCATTTAGGCTTTATAGATCTCTGTCACAGACCTCAGCCATCTCTTTTCTGGATGAAGAGTCCTAGTCTATCGAGCCAGCCCTTGCACATGAAGCGTTTGGAAGTACTCTGCTTTGCCTGAATCAAAACCCCAGCTCTGCCAGCCCCAGCTGAGATCAGAAGGCAGCAGGAGCATGCTGAGACCTAGGCAGCTCCGCAGGGAGGCATTGAGAGTTGCAGAGCAGCTCTGCCACATCTCCCTCTCCCCTGACACCTGCTTTCTCTCTGAAGGCTGCCCTCAGTAACCCAGCCTTTGCACCAGGGACTAGCGCGGGGCAAGCAGAAAGCTCCACTGCATGCAGTTGGTATAACTGTACAGATGCCAAACATCTAAAGAATCGGTGCAAAATGAACTCAATCAGACAAAGACATCACATTTGCCTAACCAAGGTATGCTGTAAATTAAGGGGTTTGGCACACTTAAAGACTAATGATACAAAAACACATTTTCGGAGGGACATCAGGGTAAGGGTCAAAACTGAGACCCAGCTGTGTGTACACAGGCTTTACTTTGAAGCTTGACTACCTAAGAAAAGCTCATTTCCAAACACTGAGGATACCCAAATGCTAATAAATTTTTAAAGTGCTTTTGCACAAGCTTGTGTTTTTCGGTGAATCCTGAATTCCTAATGACATACAGACCCTTATGTCAGAGGTAATCAAGTATTATTACAAGAGCTGCTGGCTGTGGGGCCCCTCTTGAGCACACACATGGGTACATATGGAAGTTATTAGCAAGTTTTAGCGAAGGATTTTGGGAAATTAACCCCTGGGGCCCCAGAGCACAGCTAACAGACAGCTAGTTGGGACCAGACAAAGAGCAGTTTCCTGCTGGATGCCTGTGGCACGTTGGGACTGAAATCCAGGTCCTTTGCAGCATGATAGAGGAAGCCCCTCTCACAACGACTAAACTTTTCAACTTCTGCTGTTAAGAAGAAGGGTTGAAAAAAACCAGCTTGCAAGGCTGTGTAAGTTTCCTCAGCAAAGTGAAATGAGTCAGCTGGAGAAATGTATAACATAACTTATAAAAATGCAAACAATTTTCTTCTATTCCCCGAATGACGCTCAGGAGGTTATGAGGAAGTTTACAATTTCTTCATAAGTCCCTTTAGGAGCCACCAAAAGAAACATTTGGACACAGACCACCAGGAGCTGCTCCTACGTGGCAGAGGGACCAGTTCAGAGGCAGAGTGATTAAAGCGAACATCTCCCACTCATTAATGAAAGCAGCAAGATAGTGTTTGCAGTCACCCTGTGGAAGTAAATTCTTAAGAGTTTTGCTTTGCACATCTTTTTTTCTCAAGAGCTTAAAGAAAAAGGTTTCTCTTCCAACATCCAAGCAGAAAATGAAAGACTCTAACGTTTGCCTCAGCCAATGCACTTTTCACTTTTCTGTTCCTCCCAAACTGATTTCCTTTCTTGCACCAATCCTGATCTGCAAAGTGACCTCTCCTTGGGAATAATGAGGATACTTACACATAATGTGCCTTAAGCTTCCACAATATAACAATGCTTGGCAGTAATTCACTGCTTTTCATCCACAGATCTCAAATCAATTCGCTGCAGCCCTGCATGCAATTGACTCTCTTGTAAGACTGAGACAAGCGCTTGCTGTGCAATTAAAAAAAAAAAAAAAGGCACAAAATAAAGTAGACTTTATTAAAATCCATACTATTTCCTTCTCCCGTGGTGCGATTTTCCTAAAGTGCAATCCAGGCAGCAAATAGGGCTCTTCTGCAGCCCCCAGCCATACTACCCAAGATGCTCATTTGTGGCCAAACGAGAACAGTTCACAGCCAGGTCAGAGCAATCCAGTTGGAAAGCTCTTCCCTCAGTGAGGTATAACCATGGCCAGAAAACAGCAGCATTCCTGTACTCAGTTCTAAACATGGAAGAAATTAGCCTGCTCCTTCCCCCCTCCCTGCTTTCTGAATGGAAGGCAGGAAAGCAGCCAAGGGACCTCAGCAAAGAAACCCCCAAGAAAGAAAAGGATGGAGGGGATGGGCATGATGCCTGGGGCAGCAGATCCAGTCCCACTCCTCCACAGCAGGCAGAGAGGGAGGTCAGCTCTATGGCTGACCCTGCCGAGGCAGGGGCTTCAACCAAGAGCCAGGGAATGGTCCCAGAGGTGCCCAGAGCCACCTGAGATGCTGACAGCAATCAACGGTATGCCCGCGTTTCAGCCGCCACAGGGCATGCAAACCCTGCAGTAGTGAACGATACCAGCCAGTGCTTTTGCACTGGGCTGAGAGACACAGCAGCTGCAGGGCCACCAAGCTGCCTCTGGCCTCCCTGAGGCTGAGAGGAGCAGGCAGCACGGAGAAGATTGCCACTTCCCTAGCACTTATTTAACTACCTTGGTTCATAAGTCTATGCCCTGAGACAGGAGGCCAGGCATCTCGCCACCAGTGGAGAGACAGAGCCCTCCAGAGAATAATTCAGTGTCTAAGTTAGGCTGCTGTGATGAATCACAGCCTGTATCTCTCTCTCTCTGTGCTGACCACACGCTTTAGTTCCTCAGATAAGATACCTGAAGACAAAAGAGCAAATTCAGTGTAATCTCTCCCCATGTTCAGCTTTTTTCTCCCATATAGGTCTGAAGGGGAAAGTCAGCATGAGCTCAGCAGGCTGCCTGCCCAGCTACAGATGCTTGGCAGCATGCAAAACAGTTTGGCTCAAATTTTACAGCATCTGAATTTCTCCTCTCATGTAGCTGTTTTCAGTCACTTACTTAGAAGACATACCTGCCCGAATCCCTGAAATGAACCATGACACTATTTAAGCCAACTCTGTTCCTCTCATTTGTACGCATCCTCGCCAGCTCAAGTTCACTGATGCTGTGCCTTGTTCTAGGATCTTAAATTACTCACCGGTCTTTCAAACACTCAGTACAAATTTTAAGGTACTAAAAATACTTTCTAAAAATGCAGGGCTGAGATTTTCAGAAGTATTCTCTGTTTCGAAAATTCTTCAATTAATTACACTATAAGATTAATTAAGTTTAGTGTTCCCAGCTATGACCATTCATTTACGTGCTGCTTTTGGTCTTTATAAGAAATTCACTTGTTCAGTTTCTGCCTGACTGCCATGCCTTGGCGCTAAACTAACTGGTTTTTCAGCACTGCAAGGGAATGAAGATATCTCCATGCATTCACTGACTTTTAAAAATCAATATAAAAACATGTTTATTAAAATTTTAGAAGTTTTATATAAAAAATCTTTGCCTTTTTGGAGGCAAAACCAAAACATCTTCTGATGCTCAATAGATGGCAGCAGCTCACTATCACATGAGCATAAGAAAGGGCACTGGATCCCATCTCCTCACACCCTCCCAGGGTAGACACAACTCTCCAGATCAGGGTTACCTCCGCAGGAACGCCATGCCCTTGGTACAGCGTAACCCATCTGCACTCACAAAAATCCGATTAAATAAAGCAATGCAAAAGCCAGTGAAGCTGCCTGCATCATACATGGCTGCAATGGTTTCACTCTGGTGCAAATGGTGGCCTCTGAAGTAACTGGCATCACATTTGTGCTGCAAGGAGTGAAACGTGCTCTCGCTCTGCCCCAGCTACGTGGGGATCCAGTCAGCACAGGGGTCATGCCCACCAATGTCCAAGCTGCACTGCTGTGGGACTGGACTCAGCTGCACCACTTCACAAGGGCAGGTTTGAAGCAGAAATGAGCTCAAGCACTTTGGGGTAGAAGAAAACACAGGGCTGACCTGGGAGGACAGGCAAGTCATCTTCTTAAGCTTTTAAGTTATAAATGGAGCCAAGAGCAGGACTTGGTCGTGGTGGAAATCTCTGCTCTTCAGGTTTGGCTTTACCCCAGGCATCTCTGGGAAAAGTCACACACTGTGCACATACAAGGACACATCAGTCACAGCCAGCGGGTTCAAGCCGTGCTCCCCTCTGCCCTCGCCTTTCCTCTGCCAGCAGCCAGCCCAGCCCCACTGGCGTGGCACACATCCCACCAGCACAGTCACATACCAGGCATTTCCCTTTGTCTTCCACATGTACAGCATCATCTCCCAGCCCAGGACAGAGAAGGGCTGGGGACAACACTCCCCTCTGACCCTCCCCTTCTGTGCAGGGGTGAAACCACCTCCTCCCTCAGACACATCCCCAAGGAGCCCCCCAGCCCTGCTCTGTCCCCTGTCATGGCACCAGCGGGGAGGCTTCGGTAGCACAGTTCTCGCAGGGTGGGCACTGTCCGGCGGCTCCGGCACAGGGGCTCAGAGAAGACCAGGGGGGTTCCCCCCATCTCATCAAAGTGTAAGGGGTTGTTCCGGGTCCCTGCCACCACCAGCTCCAGCAGCTGGACCACACAGTCTGAAAACCAGTTCTTCAGGCGGAAATAGCCCTCCTGGAAAGAGATTCGGAGGCTGACAGGCCCCGTTGGCATCCGCACACTCAGGCTGAACAAGCAGTTCCCCTGCGAGCTGTCCCGCACCAAGTAGGTGCCTACAGGCTCCCTCTGGAGTTTGGCGTGGGCCTCCCCCACAGACAAGGGGCCCCAGTAAAAGTCACTGGCCTGGAGGATATTGAGGGATCGCTCCAGGACCTCCCACTCGCAGCTGCGAAACATCCGGAAACGATCGGGCAAGCCGGGTGCAGGGCTGGGGAGAACGCTCCGATGCTGCCTTTGCAGATGAGAAACAGTGGTGTGCGTGTTGTGCAGATCATCTGGCCTCCCTCTGATCATCTCTCAAAGAGCCCATGGATCCTGGAAAGATGCTGCCTTTACCATTCTTCCTCCTTGGCATCCAGCCTGCGAGACAGAAGCAGAGTAAGGCAAACCCAATACCTTCTTCCACCTGGGCAAGTGAAGACACTTCACAAGGGAGAAAGACCATCAAGAGTACTAAAGAGGGTACCAAGGAACTACTGTATGTCACCAATCCCCAGCTGTAGGGACACCAAGGATATATGTGCAGGAAGGGCTCCAGCTGGGTCCCATCAGCAAAAGGTGGCACCTTACAGAGCTCTGCATCCACTGGTTTCTGTGATTTACAGCCAGGAACTCCTGCACACCCCTTCAGAAGGCTGGTTTGAACCTAGATGATCTTGTAATTTCAAGATTTCCCCTGTTGGATGCTTTGGGATTTTTCAGTGGCCTTGAGACAGGAAAAGGGAAATGACACTCCAAATCAGAAGGGAAAAATTTTGCAAAGCAGTATCATTTGTCATTCAATGAAAGGTAGAAAGGTTTCTCTGCACCGCTCTAATGCTTTCTCCAGTAAAAGGACTTAGAAGAAACAGAAGATGGGAATGAGTCTTTCCCACCAAACCCCATGAACTAACTCCCTCATCCCATGATATGCCTGTTTCACTCTCTTAGGAGAAAGCAAAGGCCTCAGATCAAGACCCCTTCAAGAAATGTTACAACATCAACTTCAGGGCTTGGACTGCCACAAATGAGCCCACTTAACACTGGGCTCATCAGATACTATTGATGCCCTTCCAGCCCCTTAACTTCTCTTTCTTCCAGAAGGACATCTCCCCCTGCCCACAGACAACGCTGCCCTCTCCCAGTCACCGTCCTCTGCTCATGTACTGTCACGACCCTGCTCATCTCCTGCACCTTGTGTTATCACCAGACTGTCTGTTTTCAGAAATGCAAATTTCTGAACCCAGTGTTGCCATCAGCCATCCAAGTCATTTCAATTATATATAAAAAAAGTACATATTCTGAATGTGTGTGTGTGCACAAACATAAAAACCACAGCCCTAAGCCAGAGGCTCATTCTGTGTGAGAAGCTGAGCTGTAACATACCACTTCCCCAGGCCTGACAAGTCAGTAGTTCGCCACCAAATCCTGCCCTCGGTCCCTTGACATACTCCATTAACCCAGTCATACTCGCTCACAGCATAGCCATGCTTGGAGCAGGACAGACTGCTGACACACAGCCTGCAGCGGAGGGAGAGACACACTTCATCTCCAGCAGTCCCTCCCCACAGCAGAACTTGAGGGAGCACTGGGGCTCATAGCAGGCAGGCAACCCCCAGGGACTGTGCAGGGACTTGTGGAGAGCTTGCTCTGGAGGGAGAGCTTTGTGTTAAGCTTAGCTCCTGGTAAGATTCCGCTGTCTCACACACTTTGCCAGCTATTCAAAAGCCTCTCATTCTGTTTGGTGCTTGCACCAACTGGATGGCCCTGCAGAGCCCACTTTGCACCTGGGGAGAGGACACAGAGCAGCAGGGCCAAACATCTGTCCTTCGCATGGGCACAGTAGTTTTGGAAAGGGAGCATGTGCCTGCCAATGCCTTGCCTACAGTGATCTTTTCTCAACTAACATCCGTCTCAATACTTAACAGTAATACCAATAATGTAGCAGCCAGGCACATGGCATTCCATACATGGGAGCAATAAACATCCTTTCCAAGAGCAGCCTGGGAAGCTTCTCCAGTTTCTAGCCCTGTGATTTGCAGTCCACAAGCTGCTAATGTTCCTGGTACTGCTCTGAATGCTGTTGATCCTGCCCTTTAGCTACATGTCCCAGGAGGAGGGAAATTCCACACTCAGAGAAAGGTGGGAGGGGTAGGAAGGAGTTAATCAACTTGGGTTTTTTCTTTTCCATTAAAAAAAAAAAGGCAGCAGTTAAAAGCTGCTCAAGCTGTTCAGCAAGTCAGAATAAATCTTAGGGGAAAGTGATTTAGTGAGCAGAATGCAAGTAAACACAGTCACCACGTGCAGCAACTAGGGCCATCTATCACCACTGAAAACTCAGCAGTAGGTGCCACAAGAAGTTGCATTATCTCTGTCCCTTTCCTTCTCCTCTCCCCTGGGTGTCTGGGCACTGAAGCTGCCCACTGACATTAGCTCCTATAGAAAAAGAAGGTCATCTGCCAGATGTCTCCAGGGCTGCGGATATAGCCTCGAGAGGACTGGGAAGCCTCGAGAGGACTGAGAAGGAGCCTTCCTAAATAGCAACTTCTCTTGGGTCCAAACAGAAATTTTGCCACTTTCACAGGTCGAGGATGAAAAATTAATTCAAGCAAGTAAACAAAAGCAGGCAGTTGTCTTTCATTTCCAGGGTAGTTTTAAATGTAACAACAAATATATAATTTGTTTAAGGCTGCAGATGCTATTTGACAGGAAAAAAAAAACAAACTAGCTTGTCCCAGTTTTCAGCCTTGAGTCATTCACCCAAGTCCTTTAAGAAAAATCCACTGCTACTAGAAATCTCACTGACTAAGAACTGAGACTGTGTCATCATTTCAAATTCAAAGTAAATGCAAAAATAGCATCTTGACAATTTGTTCATTCGGTTTGAAATCTACATATGGGTCAGAGCCTCAGATGGGGGGAATTTGTTTAGCTTCAGTGACCCATTTCCAAGAGAGAACTGCCTGGCCTGCAGTGCAGCATTAGTTATACTAATATTAGCTCTAGAAGTGCTTCCTGATACTGCCTCTAAGGTTCAGTTTTAATGGGTCAACAGGTCCTACATGTACATGGCCTCCCACATCAACGAGGATGTGCAGACTCAGGATTAGGAATAAGCGAACCCAGGGGCGTGGGGTGTAATGAAACACACATGCATATTTAGTTCTGCTTCTGTTTTGCCACACCACAATTTGCTTTCCCTCTTCTCCCCTCCAAAAAAAGCCCCCAAAAACCCCCCAACACTCAAACAAGTTACTACCTCCCTAATGCAAGTCACAACAGTTCTTGAAGCCAAAGCAATGTACCCTAAAAAGCTGGTGTCCCGCTAATTAAAAGGTTGAATAAATTTCCCCAGAGCTTCTGATTTACTGCAAGTTCAAGAGCTTTTCAAAATAAGTGCTCTTAACACAGGGCATTCTGTTTTCCTCCTCACTCACAACCCAGGCAAGGCAGTGTATTTCATATAAGGAGACAGTTCTAGTAAACCAGGGGACTGTACACGGCATCTGGTGTCAGCCAAGCCAGCCCTGCACCCTGGAGCTTGACAAATCTGCCATGTTCAGCAGCAGCCTCAAGTACTCAGCTATGATGCGTTCTATGATGCTCTCTTTTTCCAGGACACTTGAAAAAGCTTACCTCTTTGTCTTTACTGCCCATAGGGATGAGTTTCTGGATGTCAGGCCTGGAAGTGGTCCAAATTCAAAAGCTCCGATACAGCACTTCCCAGTTTTTGCACAGCTTTACTTAAGAGCAGATCTGTCCTTTGAAAAGAAAGAGAAGTCCATCAAGCAGGTGACTAAGCCCATTAGTTTGCCATAATGTGGATCTAAAATACAACAAATCTGGGGACAGGTTGTCTGTCTTAACGTCTTTGATCTGTATTACCGTAGAAGCATGTATATAGCACTTTGGATAGCAACAGAGAAAGTGGATTATTGCTGCTGTTATTATTATTGCTACTTACAAAGCCATGAGCTGGTTAGGTCCAGGCAGCTCACAGATGGCTTAAGGACAAATGGAAAGACCATAAAGGTGCTATCATCTTCTGGAAGCAGGAACCGTAAAACCCCAAATGTTAAGAGATGATGGCAACAGGAACAAGCTTAAGGATTCAGAACAGCAAACTCCAGCTTGTGTTCAATACAACACACAACATTTAGAGTATCTTATTTGACACCACTAGCCATTCAAGTGACCCACTTCAGTCTGACCCACACTCACCTGCCCTGCTCTCAATACTTTTCTTTCCATCCCACTGATGGAAAACTAAACCCACTGACCTGGTGAAGCAGCAGACCACCACATGTGCAATTGTTTGTCTGTCATTGGATCCATCAGCAAGCTGAAAAAACAATCCCAGCTTTCTGCATGCCTTTCAGAGGCAGTCGCTGCACTGCTTCACTTATACACACATAACCTCACTTCTCTGCATCCTCCCCAGCAGAGTCCAGACTGGGCACACACTCCACAAGCCATGTTGACTTGCAGAACTGCAGGTCTATCCCATTACTACGCATTATTAATTCCCATTTTTAAATTCCCATTACTACCCATTACCAATCCATTCAGCTTTGACATCTCCCAGATAGCAACCCTGCAGTTCCCAGAGCAGTTAGACGGAGGCTGGGATAATTTGGAAAAGCTCTCCCTGAGGTACCCTGCAAGCCCTTGCAGCAGTGTCCCCGTTCCAGGCAGCAGAGCCTGAGCAGACATCTCTGCTTGCACGTCTGCATCCCACAGAAATGCGCTGCCTACTGATTTGTGGCTGGGGAGGATGTTTCAAAGGAAAGCTTGAGCAAAAGGCTGGAAGAAACCTCCCTGATAAGAGCCAAGCACGCAGCGCTGGGTTTTAATGGTGGGCCAGCCTGGTTCCCATGGCCGCCACCGCCTGCCACACATTGGCACTGGTTTGAACCATGCCACCATCACTGCCACGGTGCATGGTCACACCAATGCCCCTTGTCATGAGCACCCTACCACAGCCAAGGTGACCAGGGCTGATCCAGACAGGGATCATGGAGAGGGGAGGGAACGAGATGCACTGACAGACATGCCAAAGAGCACAGAGGGAGCTGTGGTTAGGGGAGGAATGTGGCCCAGCTCAGCTAAGAGGACCAATGTTAATCACAGCCAATTTCTCCAGCACAAAGCAGGCCTCGGAGACATTGCAGTTCCCTCTATCTTTTATGCCATGGCTATAAATAATTTGATGTGAGCTTGCCATTATGTCTGACACATGAGGGAGTACATGGAAAAAAGAAAACAACCCACACCACACTTACATACCCCAAACTAAAACTGCATTTCCCTACACAAGCAACATTCAAGAATGCAATATTTAATAAAATAAAATAAGCTGAGGCAGCACACACACTGTGACAGTTCCTGCTTCGATGCAGCAGAGACACAGAGCAGTCTCCAGAAATCACCAGCTGGACACCTTGCAAGAGGACTGGTCTTATCAAACACTTCCCAACATTTTGGGGCTGGAGGACATACTTCAAAACCCACAAATAACTTCCCATGGATCTGATATTCATGTTTTGTATTTCTTACCATATTTTTCTATGATGTGTGTTTTCTGAATTAATGTGGCACTTTGTTGATATGGGCTAAAGGGACTTTGCCCAAGAAAACCAACAAGACAGTGTGATATGTGCCAAATATTCTTCAAGGCAGGGAAGTCTTCAAGCATGTTTGGTTTCTCCATAACATGCTTTTAAAAACCCAACAAGGTGGCAGTTTACAGGAAAAGCTAATTGCCTTTACTGGGATAATTGAAAGAGCTGGAAGAAAGACACCCATTTTCAGAGTCCCCTCCTCACACCTTGGAAATACTGTGTACATTCAGAACTACTTCCAAATAAAAGAGCCTACTCCTCGTCAAAATAGCCCAATGTGAAACTGTAATCCTGCCATTTCAGAATAACACAGAAGCCACATAGTTTCCCTGAACTCAGAGGCTGCCAAGAACTACCAAAACTAGCATCTGACTTCTGGCAAAGACAGCTTCTGTTGGAGACTAAATTATTTCTGCCTTCCCCCATAACTGGGGAAAAGAGAATTAAAAAAAAGGCAAGAAAAAGGAAATCAGGAGGGGGTACTACCAAGTTCCAAAGCTGCAGCTGAGCCTATCCGGCCACGGCTTAAGCAAAGAGAGTTGTTGTTGCTTACCTCTGGCCAACAGCATTTTTGGTAAGTGAGGGAAGCCCAGTCGCATTGCTCCTGACCTTTGCAGTTTCACAGAGCAGCCATTCCTGCAAATGTTGGTGCTGCAGAGCTACACAAAACCTCAGCTCTGCGCTTGGCCAGGGAACACAGCCTCCCTGCTGCCTTCCCTCCCTCCGCACCACCCACACCTCTGGGAAGGTGGCTGGGGCTCTCCCCAGTTTGGGGGCTGAAACAAGGAGATGGGGAGAGGGCATGATGAAGAAGAATAAAGAAGCCGAGATAACAGCAGTCCCCTGTGACTCCCTACTTGAAATGCTCTGTCCCATCTTCCTGCTGAGAGGGGGATCAGCGGGAAGGGGGGGCAATGGTTGGGCTGCATCCTTGCCCTCTGCTGGAGCAGAGCTCTGCACCCACCCATCATGGCTCCTCAGCCTTACATCCTTCCCCCAGGTCAGCACCATAGATACATATCCTCTGTTCCAGTCTCCTGGTTAAACTGACTTTTTTCAGTTGTTCCAGAACCCTGTTTGAGGAAATGAGTAAATCCTGAGAAGCAAAGGCCATCAGTGGTCCCTGCGATGGCCACAGCTTCTTATCAAAACAATCACATTTAGCTGGAAAGGAATTCAAAGCAGCAGCTAACTCTGAGAAACGAGCAGTGCCTGGCCTGCTGATAAAACTGGCTCAATATCCTGATCAAAACTATGATGTCAGAGAAGAGTCCCAGGTGCTTAACCAACACCAGCCAGAGCACAGGGAGACAGGGGAGAGATCCTGCCTTGGCTCTTCAGAAGGACCAGCTTCAGAAGATACGAGGGGGACTGTGCAGCACCAGCTACTGTGCCTTCAGAGGAAGGGGCGAGGGTCAGAAAGCACAAACGCATCACAACACTAGGTTTTATAACGGGAGATTTCCAACACACAAAACAAAGAAACTAGTCCTGAGAGTTAAAAGTGAAAAGAATAAAAAAAAAAAGTCACGAGGGGTTATTTAGGAAATCTTAAAGCAGCAGAGCATGCAGACTTCCCACAAAGGATGACACAGAGACGCTGCCTGGCTAAGAGCACAGGCTCGGGGGACAACAGTAGGTCACACTGCAGGTACTAGCTGTAGGTGCAGCAGCTTGCAAAGGCATCCACCATGGGTCAGACACATCAAACACAGACACTAAAAAACCCCAGTCCCTGTTCCAAATCTTCCTACAACCTTCTCTATAATCCTTCAGAAGATGAAAAGATAATCCTGGAGGAGCCAATATAAAGGAATATAAATTACTGACAATAGGGAACAAATTTATGTGAGGATGGCTGTCATGAAACTGGGATAGTAGGTGGCCAAGATAAACAAAACAAAACCCAGAAAACATATGGCGTTTTCAGTTTATCGAAAACAGAAAACCTCTGGGGGAATCATTTAGTCAACTGGGATACGAGCAAGTGGGGACGGGATACTGCAGAAAAGCTACACAAGCAAGTGGGCATTATCTTTTTTCTTGGACAGGATGTTGAGGAGATTTCCCAGTATTTAATGTTGTTTAATGTGAAGGGAAAAAAGGGAGTGGTCTATCAGAATTGATGAGGAAAAGTGATATTAGAGTAGAAAGCCAGCTGGGCACCATGGACTATACCCAGGGATTTTGAATTGGAAATGGATGGTTGAGATGCAAAGTGAAGTGCTCAATCAAATCAGCTGCACTACCAATTGCCAGAGGGCTGCAAGTATTGGAAGGAACTTTTTTTGACATGTACTGCTAAGACAGGAGCAGCACGAGGTTACATGATGTGGAGGAGAGGCAATCCCCAGACAGAGTTCCCCATCAGGCAGATGGTATCTGAAGAAGCAACAGATGACAGGAAACACTTTGTGCTTCCCCAAAGCCTCCATTCCAGAAACAACTCAAAAAGTGAGATATGGTACATGAGCTAAAGAGCCATCCCAGGACCTGTAAAGCAGATGGATAGAAGACACAGAGTAGTCATGCCACAGGGTGAATAAGAGGTGTAAAAGAGGTGTCTGGAGGAAACCAAGGCATTTCAGCCCCTGCACATCTGGTCACCTCTCTGCCATCCTCCCAGCCACTGCACCTTCCCCCTGGATCAACTCAGCCCACTTTGTAGAGCATCCCTACCCACTCCTCAACAGGTTGGTGGGTACAGGCAGCCCAAAGCCTCTCCCAGCTCTGATGCAAGCAGTCCTTTCCCTCTGTCCATGCAAACTCACATGTTGACCCAGGTCCCCTTCTAGAACTGTCTCTCCCTGTCTTCAAGCTGCCATTACCCACAACACCTCAACCCCCTCAGGTCCAACCTTGCCCCGCAGCAGGCAGCTTACAGCCTCATGTTACTTAAGTACATCAGCTCAAATGCAGTGAGCCCCCTCGAGCACCTTCCCAGGGCAAACAGTAACAAAATCACTCTCTACAGGTAAGAGAAGTCCAAGATCACTCAAAATTCATCAGGCTGGAAAGCACCAGGACATCGGGCAAGACTCTGTCCTGACAAATGCAAACACATGCAGGCTTGTAGGAAAACCAACCGGGTCTATATTTTCGAGAGTGATAAATTAAGTGGCGCAGCTGACCAATGAGCCAAGTAACAGCGCTGAGGGTTTGTTAAGGAAAGCTCCAGCTCTGAATGCAAAAGCAGTCATTAAAAAACCAAGATGCAAACAGGAGAGTAAGGTTGCAAAATGGATGGGTGGGAACGTAACAGTAATGTCACCACCTGAGATAATGCAGTCAGTTCCAGTCACCTTAAATAAAAACAGATAGAGCTGAAACAAAGATGATGGGCCCAAAGATGGGTGATAAGAAGTCAAACGTAAGTGTACAGAGAGACAGGGGTGAAACTTCAAGCTCAATTTAGAGAGCAGATAGATACAAGGGGATTCCAGAGGAAGATACAGTACAATCAAGACGTTCTTTTTGTGTTCTTTTATAAAACTAGATGAGAGGAAGTTCAAAGGTGACCGAGATTGAAAAGTAACTAATTTTAAAACTCATAAAAGGAAAAACTCCAATCATATAGACATTAAATGCTGCTTCTGGGGAAAGTGAGAGAGCTGATCTGAGGAGTCTCATTTCTCTTCTTTCTCAAATGCCTCTGCTTTGTTTCTGTGCAGTACCTACCACATTATGCTTTAGCAGACCTTAGGCAGAGGAATCCAGCAGCAAAGGGCTGGGTTTTTTAGCAATGCCTTTTTAAGACACCTCTTAAGCATTCAAACCTGACATAAGACTAAGGGGAGCTCAGCTCAAGGCATAAATGTCCTTTAGTTGTGCAAAACTAAAGTAATAAACAAAGGTATATAAAGTCACTATGAGAAATCAATTATGGACCTGCTGCAGAGTAGCTAAAGTAGCTCTGCCCATTTTTTCCTCATTCTTTAATGACTAAAAAGAACAGCACCTCTACCTTATATGTGCTGACTTGAATATCAGTGTGCATCCTAACAAATGGCAGATTTGAGTGTTTACTGCTAAAGCAGCTCAGAATCAGAAACGGCTGTTGCGATGATGTTAGAAAGAAACATTCCTTCTGTCTCAGCATTCCCTTGAGTGGGACTCTTGGTCCACTGTGTCACTTAACTGGGCCTTGGAGGATGAACATAACTTCTAGCAGGGGGGATTGGAGAACGTCTCTCCAGCTCAAACTTCCCTCCTTCCACATCCCAAAATCTCACTAGAAAACAAGGAAGAACTAAAATATGCATGAAGAACAACACTGCTGGTCTGTCAAAAAGCATAATCAAACCATTCCTGAGAGCACCTGTGCTCATCACCAGTAGCATGCCAACTCAGGCAAACTTATGCCAAACCCCCTTAGATTCAGTAAGGCACCTTCAGCAGGATGCGCAGCAGCCCAGCTATGCAGTTCAGACTGCAGAAATTTTTAGCCTAAGCTTTAGCCTAAGTTTCCAAATAAACTTTGCTACCAAGGAAGTATGAAAGTAGATTCAAACTGTTTCTGAACTGCAGAATCACAAATACACAAAAAACTCCCTTGTTGCACGAGTCTTAATCTGAAGTCAAAATTTTTCTTCAGCTTTTGCAGGGAGTGAGGGGAAGGATAAAACCCCTCTGCAACAAAGGCAACTGAATGCTGCCAGCTGGCTTAATTTTGCCAGCCACAGCTCTAATGTAAAGCTAAAGCATCCTATCTGCAAATTTAATAGTGGCACCATTCAATTCTTGCCCTCCTACTCTGCATGTGTTTGCAAACAAGCAGAAGCACACAAAGCACAGGGGGAGCAGGAAGGGAGAAGGCAGAGAGAATGTGCATTATCAAAATACCTTGAGAGCGGTTCTTGGAAATGTGCAGCCTGCAAGCCTGTATCAGACACTCATTTCCTGTGAAGTGCACACAGGCCTTTTCATTTCTCCACTGAAGAGGACAAAAATAAGGAGGCAGCTCTAAAGTCTCTAAAGACAACACAAAACCAGCATTTAGCCATTTTATTAAAACTGAGCTTACATTTTAATACTATTGAATGCCTATCGAACAGAAACTTCCCAGAAGTTTCAAAAGTAGGACTTTCTACACCTCAAGCTTCTAAATCTTAACTTGAAACCTTGCACTTGGTCAGAGGCGGGGAAAGGGGGTAAGAATTTTACTTGAGTCATTTTGACCACTCACTAACACAGTCACCAAATCCTGCACCACAGTACCTTTTTTTAAAGAGTTGAGCCCGATTTCAGCAAAATGGTGATCTAATAAATACCTTACTGAGGCAGAAGGCTGCAGGATATGCACAAATGAAACCAGAAGAGCAGATAGTAATGAAGTAGACTGACAGAAGGGAGTAAGTTGATATGCCTGCCTTCTGCCTCTACTTACACATAATCAAGGATCTAATTAATGTAGCCTTTAGTTGCATTATTTTAAATAAATATATTATGCCTCCTAATGACACACATGCCTTTACTCTGTAAAAAGATATCATCTCTGTATGGCATACTCAGCTCTTTCACCACCCGCATTTTCACTTACAGAAAGAGATGCAAGTGCCCACTTCTCCCAGCTTGTGAGCTTTTGGCGAGCACCACTAGCCGAGGTCTACAGTGGCCCGGAATAACGGCTCAAGAACACACCACCTCCCCATAGCTTTTATTAATCTACCCACAGCATCAACCCGACTCAAATGATGTAATATTTAAGTACTGGTACTATCTGTTTATTGCTGACCAAACAAAGGTTGGAGAAAGCAGGACAGAGAAGTCTGTGGGTGGCAAGGGAGGAAGGGGGTGGCAAAGAGCTGCAGTGAAAGACTTGGAGAAAAGAGTGAAACATCCCCAGTGGGGACAGAGAGAAAGATGAACAAGGGAAGAAACACAGCTCCAAAGGCACATTTTCTCCTTTGTTTCTTAGCAATGCAACCACAGTATTAGCAACAGCAACTAAGAATCTACACCACCCAACCCCATCTCCATCCTTGTGCAAACTGACCACCAACTTCATAGAAATCCCAGCTGGACTGAGGAGGGTAAGAGGCTCTGGCTGCATGAAGCTGTCATATGGAAATTGAATTTGGCCCTCTCTGAGCAAGCAGAGCTGGGAGGATTTGAAGAAGCTCAGCCTTTCCCCAGTGCTCCTCTGTGCCTGTTTTTCAGGACCCCAGCAGAATTTACCTGTGCCTTCCATCACAAACTTACAGAAACCCTTTGTGTTCCCTCTCAACCCCACCACATTTAAGTAAGTGATAAGCAAGCCAGGTTAATGAGGGATGTACAACGTACTGAATAATAACAAGGAACACAGAAATAACAAAGGCCCAGATTCCAGTCTAGCTCAGGAAAAGATGGGAACCTGTGTGGGAGGGTGGCATCCCAGTAATCCTACTACAGGTTTGTGCCCAAGAGCCTTCCACTCTAGAGGAAACAAGAATCCATACTTCAACAACTACGTTTTAAATCACATACCCAGCAGAATCATTCATGAACACAGAAACAAAGCTTGGCTTTATCTGCAGCAATTGGCCACATCTCTTCATAACGTGATTCAACCAAGAGCAACATTATATGATACTAGAGCCTCAGTCTCACAAACTTCTGTGCATGTGCATAATTTTTAAGCACATGACATTGCCCTGCTGTGACTGAATGGGCCATTTGACATTCACAAAGCATCTGAACTGCAGTTGCAGTTTGGAGAAAGAAGATATGCCTGCATTCCCTCTTAAGGGCACAGTCAATAGAGAACGAAACATCAGGAAACTAGTTATTTCTGATTCCACCCCATTTTACAGAGTTGAGTGTGGTCAACATGTGACTGGGCTTTTCATTTAAGTTCTCTTAGAGCTGCAAGGACTAGAACTAGCAAATGGCACTGTCTAGACCACACAGTCCTAAATAGCAGCTTGCTAACGATACTCTTATCCCTCAACTTTCCAGAACAATGGTCAAGCCACATCCCTCTCCTTCACCATACAGGAGAAGAAAAAAGCCAGGGACATTAGTTTACCATTCTTGAGTTGCTCTCAGTTACCTCTGCAGTACATCTGGATCTTTCCAAACTTCTACTAAGCAGGAAGGAATACACACTTAAACTAAATTTTTAAAAACGGAAAAAAGAAGATCCTAAGAGTAGCGTGAGCTGAGGTTTTACATGGTAACCATTCCAAAATTCTCAGTAAGAGTGTGTGTGTTAGTGGGAAAAAGTGAGTAGTGGATCCTGCATGACTGTGAGCACCATGACTCAGATTGCATAAAGGAGTTTTAGTGATAACCTTTGCCGGCAAAGCTTTCCATGGGTGCACAGCACTGATCTTCTGAGAAAAGGCAGGTGTGAGGCTGCGTTCTGACTGTGCCAGGTCTGGAGGATGGCGAGTTCCTCTGCTTTTCAAGGCAACCCCAACGGGCATGTACCCCTGCTTCACAATTACCCCACCTCCCTGTAACACCTTGAGTTCTGGCAGGCAGCTCGCTTTTCCAGCTAAGACTAAGTGTAACACCCTGCACACTGCTTCTCCAGTGGTTTATGTGAAAGAAGTGGTGTTAAGACCGAGTTATCCGGACCCATGCGGCTGCTTCCCTACAGACCCATCTGAGACATTACATAATTTGCAGGTTTCACTTTAAAAGAAGCATCTCCCTGCCCTGATGCTGTGGAGAACACTTTGACGGCAGGACAATCCCCACAGAGCCTCTGAGGCTGCTCCCGGCACCCCACCGCCACCCCAGAAGGGCACATAGCTCCCTTCGGGGCCAGCAATGAGCTGCGAGCACCTCAAATCTCCGTCTGACCCCCTTGGGGAAGGCACCCCAAGCCCCAACACGCTCCATCTTCCCCAGCCAACAACAGCCCAAACATCGCCAAGAGCCAAACCAGCGGGGGCTGCACCCCTCTGCAAGAAGCCAAGGGGGGACCGGAGCAGACAGACAGACATGTCCCTCGCAGCCCGCCCCCCAAAAGGCCCTTTCCAGTTAACGCCGCACAACTTACTCTCGGCACCTCCGGGGCCACGGGCGGGCGGCGCTGCCGCCGGTGCGAGCGAGCGCTCAGTGCCGGGGCGGCAGCGGCGCTGCCCGGCCCGGCCCCCGCCGCTCTCCCGCCCCGCAGAGAAACGGAGGCGGCCCCGCTCCCCACCGCCCGGCTCCGCCGCGCTCCGCATCCCCCCCCCCCGACCCCTCGGCTCACAAAGGGGCCGGTGCGCGCCTTACCGGGGGCGGCGCGACTGCCCCGCCGGGCCCTCCGCGGCTGCGGGGCGGGCGGGAGCCGCGTCGGCGGCTTCGGCTCCGAGGAGCGGAGCGGCGCGGAGGGGAGGGGAGGGGAAAGGAGGGGAGGAAACCCCCCAAATGTTTCTTTTCCGAGGAAGGAGCCACGGGGGAGGGGAAGGGGAGGGGTTTCTCCCTCCTCCACCACCCCGTGTTTCCACGGCGTGGCTCTTGCAAGGCGAAAAAAAAAAAAAAAAGTAAAGAAGAAAAAAGTTGGGGTTTGTTTGGCTTTTTTTTAAAAGAAAAGTTGGAGCGTTGAGGGGAGAGAGAGAAAAGAAAAAGAAAGATTCTGTGAAAGCCTCCCAGCTGCAGACTGAGAGGAGCCCCACCGGGACAGCACCGCAGCATCCACCAGCCCCGGGACCCGCTGGAGCCACGTGTCGCCCGGGGAGGCGGCGGCGGGGACCGCGGCTCTGCCCCTCCTCCCAGTCACCATCAGCTGCCCTCCAGCACGGGGCTGGGGCATCGGAGCTCAAAAGCTCCGGGGAAGGGGCTGTTTCCAGGGCCGAGGGGTGACGCACAGGCCCGGGGCGGGCAGAGCCATCAAACTAAGGCTCTTTACACCAGCGGAAAACGGGGAGCCTGTCCCGGCCCTCCCTGCCAGCGTTCTCTCAGCTCCTCTCCGGCATGCAGGAGCTTCCAGAAGAGCACCGAGCACCCTGGCAGCACAGCCTGTGTAGCGGTGGAGCACACGCTTGAGGAGCATGCCTACAACAGCCGCTATTGCTTTGGTGGGTCAAATGAAAATACTGGAAATTACGGAAAAATGGGCAACTACACCAAAATATTACGATGTAAAACATAAATAGTGCACCACATGCTGCATACCATAAGCATATTGCTGCTCAGAGAGAGTAGATGTAATAGGAGAAAAGATAAACCTTTGGAATTCAGTATAAACCCCACAGTTAAAGGCCTAGCCTGCAATGAGGCTGAGACTTGATTGCACCACAGGAGCTCTCACTCACCAAAATACTTGCTCTAGATGCCGCCGAGCCTGCTGCACGCATTCCCTGGTGTGTACACGCCAGGTGAATTGCCCTGTTGAAAAGGCTCTATGCAAACCCCAAACCAGACATGCTCTGGCTGCTCTGTACCAGCTTAGTGATGCAAAGCAGCTGTAACTCCAGCTTGAGCAGCAGACAAAGCTTTACAACTGCTTGGCATTGATAGGGAGCACAAAGCAGTCAGAAACACACCACTGAATCTCATCCTCAGCCTTGCCAGAAGTTCCACTGAGCGTTGAGACATCAGTCCTTGTTTTTTCTTTCAACCAAGCATGAAGATGTTGCTGACCACAGAAGAATTTCTGAACTTCCATAAGAATCTGGGCAAAGCACTTCATTCTTTTTCACAGAGGCTTCAGTGGGAGGACCTGCCACTGGAGCTCTAAATCACGGCAGGGATGAAGTGCTCATCTGTTCCATTTTTGGTTTTTAAATAGACTTGTCACACTTTTCTTTGTATTTTTGGATGGCAGCTTCAAAAATATCCTGTGGTTTGCTTTACGGTTGCCTAGCAGGGAGTCCATTTCCCTCTGTGGATATTTATAGCATTTATTGGGTGACTTCATAGACTCTACCAGCCACCTTGCCTAAACCGGTCTAATTCTGCCTTTTATTCTTCCTCATCATCTTTTCTATGAAAAGTTAACATCCAGCCTCACTGCTCTGAGACTGTCTGTGGGTCTCGCTCATATTTCTCTCATCCACTTGAAACCGTGACCTTGCAGCAGTTACAGCGGAAGCGTATTGCAGCAATCCTCTTCAGCAATAAAAGCTGGTGAGACGTGTCACGATGGCACCATTGACCACAATTTTCCAAAACTCAGACTTGGCTCACAGGGTTCCAAATGTGTTCAGGATCAACGTACCTCTGAAGCGGCTTCATTACAGCTGGAAAACACAAGGGTGCTAAAGTATCTTTTTGTCCTGTGACACAGCAGAGGAGATGGCAACAAAATCATGCACAAGTACAGACTTTCTAGCGCTGCATTTCTTCCTGCAAGCCTGAAACCAAGCTTGGATGTGTTTAAGGGGAAAAACAAATCCTGTCTTTTAGTGAGCTAAAGTAATACAAGTAAATTCCTTATAACCAAGAGACTACCCATGGTCACACCACTAGATTGATTATTTTTTCCCCAACTGCTTTCAGGGCATGGATACTAGCCTGAAAGGCTTTGTGTAATGACCATGAGGATACAGGCAGGCTAATGGTCCTGCCATGAGCAACTCACTTTGAACACTGCCCTATAGTACCTGGCTGGAGAAAGCTGGATCCATCCTAAAGACAGGGTTTCTGATGTGCCCAGGATGCTGATGACAGCATGATGAGGAATAGCTCCCAAGAAGGCACCAGGATTTGTTCTTGGGATTTACAAGTTTTATCCTACCCCTCTTTTTTTCCTGTCCCCAATACTAAAACTTTGAGAAACATGAAAGCATTAATTGGTACAGTTGCTGACAAAATGAACCATTTCCAGAGTTATGTTTGAAGTCCCACTGCCGAGGGCAGTAGGTCTGAGTTCATTCTTCCTTTGGATCATAGTTCTACTTTGTAACATTTCTCTGCTTGTTCTTCAGTGAGCCCCAAGTCTTCGGTAAGTTTTAAGATGTTGATATCCAACAGCCCAAGAGCCAGTAACACCCTGACAGCTTTGCTCCTTCTCAGCGTGCAGATTCCTTACAGCCTGCATAAGGTAGAAAGAGCCACAATCTGCCTATTTACTCCTGTCAGTTTGGGGTGTGTGGGAAGAAGAAAGGTATTTTGGAGCAGGTCACTGCAAACTACTGAACAGAGATGGTTTTCTGGGAAAGCGAAAGTCAAACATTGGCCCAGAGGAGGGGAGAGGTGAAAGAACTAGGGTGGAAATAATGAAGCACTGAAAATCTGCAGAAGAAAGGAAAAGCGATATAGAAAAAAAAAAAAGGAGAACATGGAGGGCACAGGAGAGGAGAGATGGGTAATGTGTTACATATGTCAGTACTGCCTTGCCCTTCAGCCAGCAAACCTGTGAATGGAAGCTCAGCTGGGGCTGGAGCATCATTTCCAGATGACAGGTGACCAATTACTTAGGATCTCGGTGCCTTACTGGGCCTCCAGCCAGACCCAAACGTGGTGTTGTGCGCTGGTGTGGACATTGGCTTTCTGGCTGGGATGTGAGTGGGAAGTGAAGCTGCCGTGAGGATGGAGCTGACCAAGTGGCTCAGACATAACCTGGGGGGTTCCCGCCAAGTAGGAAAGGAAAGAGAGAGAAGAAAGCACAGTGCAGGCCTAGGTACCCTGGCATGAGAGGTGATGCAGGCAATGCATGAGATTTTGTACAGAGAGGAGGATGGAAAGATGCTTGGGGAGTGGGTAGGAAATGACTGCCATCATCTCCTGATGTGCTGCAAATCCATCCTGCAAACAGTACAAAATGTAAAAGCATTCATTCTTTGTTTGGTTTTCCCTTTTGACCCTTCCTTCCCTTTCTAGGTGGTCCCTCTCTTAACTTGCTAAAAGCCTCCTTTTAGGAGGTGATAACAGCAAAGCACTAAGAAGAAAAAAAAGAACCAACCAGGCAACAACAGAAAAAGAGAAAGCCAGGAGGACAAAACCAACACAGGAAAATCCCCCAACCCCCTCCCTCTGCTCCCTCCAGGAAAAAAAAACCAAACAAACTCACACAAAACCCCCCCAACAAACAAAAACAGCTTTCTGTGGTTTCCAGCGAACAGATGCTGTATTAGTTCCACTGTTATGAGAAAAATTAGCACAAGTAGTGGCCCCTTTGCGTGAAGCGGTGGCCAGGCCCCTCCTTCCCCTGCCAGAGCAGGGCTCTTCTCAGTAACGAAGAGAAGCTGCTTTCCAGGAAAGCGAAGATGCAGGGGCTGCCCAGAGCGAAGTGACCCAGCGCGGCTGCGGGGAGCCGTGTGCCGCTGCTTGCAGGCTGCCAGCTCCGGCTCGGGGCTGCAGCGCTCCCCTGCCCAGCGACGCTGCGTCGCAGAGGGCTGGAGGGTGGGCACCCCGCACACCACTGCCGATGCGCCTTCGTTCCAGACCGCAACACCCTCTGCTGTTCTGGCTTTCCCCCATAGCCGCGGCAGAACACGAGTTCTCACTCGTTGCCAGTACATGCCCCCGGTTCACTTGAGGGAGGAAGACCCAGCAGACAGTGACCTTCTAGGTTTTGAAACAAAGCACCAGGCTGCATAATCTGGAAGGTATTTAGGTCAGATTTAAGCAGCTGCAGAGAAAACAGTCTTTTATAACTGCATGGCAAACTGCTCCCTCATCTCTGAATCTGCCCTGTATGTCAAATACACTAGAGCAGTAATAGGATGAGCCAGGACAGAGGAAATGAGGAACCAGCTCGCTGCACCAAGGGACTCAGGTGTGAGCTCCCTGAGGCTTTGTGGCCCCATAAATCCATGACGGACTAAGGTTAACTCCTCCTAACACTGCTGCCCACCAGACATGGAGGTAGAAGTTCAGTTAAGGATTTCACTGTGTCATTGAGGCCTATTGCCTCTCCTTGTTATCCCACATTTTCAGGATGTGTTCGTGGAGAGTTGTCCAAAATTGGTGGACCTTGCCCAAATCCTTCCATTCGGAATCCTTCACTTGGATCACGTAGCCTCAGTCCTGCCCATGCTTCCCCAGATTTGTCCCCTCAGACTGAGATGAGTGGTGATGCTGAACCCCACTCACAGGACACAGGCACTGAGTTCACTCACTTCAGGCATTTCTCCAGAGCAGACAAAAACAGCCATGAGAGGCCACCCCAGAGGAGCACAGAGAGCAATCCAAGATACAGACCCCACAGCAGAAGGTTCCTAAGTCATTGCTGGACCTAGAAGCAGGGGCTTCCTCAGCTGAGGAAATTGAGCCCCTAAATAAAATAAAACTACATAAAATGTAAGGGCTATAATTTTGGGAGCGGTTGTAGTAGAAGCACTGCAGGCTAGTACCATCTGATAGCAGTGTCTGTTGCACCAGACGAATTTCCAAACCATTCTGCTTTCCAGATGATCACAGGACAAAGGACTCTGTCACATTAATCATTGTTGTTTTGTTAAACATCCCATCTTCATTAAAAAACTGCCAGTGTTTGGGAAGCTGCCAGCACCCTAAGTAAACTGCTCAAGTATTTAACTCTTTTCTCCATTATAAAACGCATGCCTCATCTCTAGACTGTTTTTTTCTTGTACCATTGTTAGGCAGTGTGGCAATTGGAGGAGCAAAAATGTAACACTACATAGGTATACTTATGCTTTGATCATAACGGTCCTAAATGTTTATCCCCCATAAGATGTCTTCCAACTCCTTAACAGGGCTTAGAGTTCTTGCAGGAAGCCTCTCCAACTTGTTACCTTCCTCATTGAATCATAGATGTCAAAACTGGGAATTCTTTCACACCACTAATCACATCCATGGAATTAGCAGACACAATATAATCTCCTGCAATATAATCTCATTACACCTGTTCTGCATTCCCTGCTTATACATCTGGAATGGAATTAGCCTTTCTGACTGCACTGGGAGCTCACACTCAGCTGCTCCTACATCGTGAGTCAATCCTTTGCCAGAGTCACTTCCACAAACAGAGCTGCCAGACCAAAAGTGTGGGCTGGGTGGAGCAACTCACCATTGGGCTGTTTCAAAAACACCTGTTACACGCTTGTATCAACTTTAGCATTTTGACACTCACTATCTAATCAATTATTACTACAAAATGTGTTGATTTTGTATCATTCCCGTTTTCTAAAAATCAAAATACGGTGTAAGACTGTGTCACTTTCCTTGCTGGAGCCCTGTTACTTCAACAGCTTTTACATTTGTCAGTCAAATCCATAACCCAAACCTATAACTTACATCTCAAAAAGTTCCCAAGCAGTTTTATGAATTCTTTTCCATAAACACATGAGACTTACTGTTAACTAGAACTCTTCCCTTGTTTTTAAATGTTCCTAGTATGTGCTATTTCCTTATTCTGAGGTCAATAAGGAGCTGGTAGGCCTGTAATTACAAGTGTCAGATTACTTATGGTTTTTGCTGTTATTTCATCTCAGCCTATGGAGAATCTGTCAGATTTTCCAAGTGAAAGAAGTTTAATTCTAGACAAGAGCTGGAGAGAAACTTCTCTGCTTCCCCTACCACTTCATACATTAGAATAGGTGCATACTCTAAAGGTGTGTATGGGCTTTGTAGAGATCTGGAGAGTAGCTCACCTCTTGAGTTAACCAAAACAGGCCCAGGGGATGGGAACCAGCAGACACTCCTGAATCTGTCCCAAATGTAATAGACTTTGTGATTAATGAGGAAATGGAAAGCTGAAACTGGAAAGAGTTTATTTGTATGATAAAAGCTCATATATAATTTATATGCAATAAATGTTTCTAGCTATTTCATTAGTTGCAAATGAAGTGATGCAAATGTACACCACTTGGACCTGATGCATGGTGTGTGCCTAGGGCTGCTTCCAGCTGAATGGTGGTGGTTCATGTGTGGATGATTTAACACTCCAGCAGCCCCACTATCCAAATTATGCTGCAGGTTAATCCCTGGAGTAGAGGTACTCCACTTTTTCAACCACTCATAGCTTGGCTTAAAACAAAGATTTCCATTTAAACTATCATATTGGCCTCAGACTGTGGTGGGTGGGAGCCAGCATCTATATGTCTCTCCCACTTTCTGCACAGCTGGAGAGCTCTGGAACAAGGAGCGCAACAGGACTGGAGCAAGGGAAGAGAAACCAGCTGAAACCATCACAACTTTTTTTGCTCTTAATATGTCAGTGGCTTTTTCAGTCATCAGAAATTCACATAAATGAAATTCAACAAGAAATTAGGGAAAACCGAAGAAAAAAATACACCACGCGAAGTACCTGGATGGATCTGCTGCTGTCCAACAGAGCCCAGGGGTGGCGGAATGTTCATATCCTACCTCGGCTCTTCCCACATGGGCAGCCCATTTAAACCCTTAAGATTTCTTGGGACCATCTCCAAGGCAAGCAAGATTTGTGGATGTGAGCCAGCATGTTGGAGCTGGTTGCATGATAACATGCTGCCCTGTGATCACTTTGATTATCCTGCCCACTATAGATTGCAGCATATGCTCACAACGTGGGGCTTTATATAGAGGTGTGTCCCATATATATCCTCTGAAAGAAATCAGTTAAGCTACCAATAGTGTGGGGTTTTTTTACTTGCACAAGAGGATTTGGGGTACAGGACTATTACTAATAAATCAACATAAATAGATCAATATGTCAGTACTTCAGTGTTTAAATCCAACCAGCTATGGGGAATTTGTCCCCTGGTAGCAATCAATCTGCTGTACTTAAAGTTTCCTCACCAGATCTGCAGCAAGCACAAACTGATCAATGCTATTGCAAGTCAGTGGAGCATAACAGCTTTGCGTGCCCCAGAGTTCATCCTTGCAGGTCTCCTGCTCCTTTGCAAGGATATAGAGGTTAAATTATCCTTTGCTAAGCACATGGGATATCTCAAACTAACTCCCAGTTCTTTATGCAAAACCAGCCTTTCTTACCACCAGCCCAGTGCAGCCCAGCCAACGCCTCAGCACCTTTCCAGATGGAGTCTAATTTGGTCCTCCACAGGCAACAGTTCCACTGCAGTAGCCTGCAGCACTTCATAGAAGTAGATGCAGCAGAATGAATTCTGTGAGCCATCCAAATTCTGCCGTGCATCCTGCATAGGGCCCTTCCCTTGGGGCTTGGTTTTCCAGGCTGTGCAGGGGCAGATGCACACTCTTGTGAGATGCTGAGCTGCTCTGTCAGAGGGGTGAGTAACATTGCTAGAGAAGGCATGAGGGACCTGGAGGACAACTCCACAATCTGGCTTTGGCTAATAGGATGACAGTCCTGCCACTGAGGGGAAGGTCCAGGGAACATCCCAGTGCAACTTCCTCCACTTGGAGCTCTCTCAGAAATCACTTATTCCTGATAATTTCTGTGAGGAATTTTTCCTTTTCCCTGAGGTGACTGATGATGGAGCCTCCTACCGGAAGTGATTTAGGATGCAGGTCACAGGAGTCTTAGAGAATGCATTCACTAGAGAATGCATTATTCCCACCTGAGCCCCAGAGTCATCTCTGTGACCCAAAGCAATGAGAGACCAGATCCTACTGGCTGCTGGAGTCGGAGAGAGAGCCCAGCGTGGTGGAGGAGAGAGTCCAAGACCTATGGGTGGTGATGCATATACCACCAGGTCAAACATTTACACCAGGATTATCCCAAACAAGGCTTGTGTCCAAAAACTGGTATTAGGTAGAGGTCAGGACTGACAGGTAACTACCACCTACCTACAAGTTCTGTCCAGAACTCTTGGCTGTTAACAAGCTCCCTGGGACCAGCTCCAGCATTTAACACTCAGAGGATGTTGCTTGTGGATACAAGTTCTCAGAGGTGAAGTTCCCAATGCCCCAAACACAGGTGGCAGCTGAGGCCTGGGGATAACCTGCGTTGTGCTTGCATGGCTGGCTGGACAATGCCACCACCTTCAACAGGCTCATTTCACTGCTCCCCAGAAGCAGATCTGGCTCATGAGTGGCAATGGATTTTCCTGGCCATGGCCTGTTTTTCCATCAACCTCTGAGGTTTGTGCAAAGAGTCTGCATAACTCCTGCTCATGACACAGGGTCCTGTTCCTCAAGAGTCATGCCACAGACTGAAGAAACACAAGCCTAGCAGCAGCCACTGCCTAACAATTATGCTGCCTTCTGATGGCTTCTTTCGAAGAAATTCCTACAATGCACAGGAGGGCCATGCCCTCTGCTAACAGCCACAGTGATTGATTCTTGAATTCATTCCACAAATCTGTTCTGCCAAACTGTTTCTCACTTTTCACCTTTTGTAATCAGCCACCCACGTCTGACAGTTGCAGGAAAGAAACTATAGAAGGTACTGTGGCCTCTCTCCCTCTTGTAGTCTCCCCAGCACCTGTAGTCTGCTTTCCCACTCCTCCACTATAGAGGCTTAAGAAAAAGCAATACGCTGGACTTTCCAAACCTGTAAAAAGTCATGTTCTGATTTCCTTTCTAATGGCTCACCTGGAGGGGAGGCTGTGAGCTGCATAGCACTCTTATTTCTTCTCAGTAATGGGTCCCCAAGGTTACCTTTCAACTGCTGTGGTGCAGAGCCTATTTTGCCAGGATGAGTTTGAGCTAGGCAGGAGAAACAGGGCTGTAAGCTTCTACACTGGTTTCTTTCAAGCTTTTTAGGCTGTTCTGAAAATGTATTGTGTAATTTAGGAGACTGATTTGCTGAACTGAGCAGAGGGCTTTCAATTATCAGTATAAAAATGAGTCCCTACGAACAGACATTCATTATGCTCTCTCCAACTGTTTCAGCAAGGTGTGCCACTGCTCACAACGCAATTTGACTTTGCTTCCTTTGACTTCAGAGACCTTGACTGAAGAGAAATGGTTGTGGTCTGCATTAGGCCTAGCAGACTGACTGTTGGAGGGAATGCAAACAGCCATACTTGGGTGTTGACTTTCTTGAAACTCGGTCCGTGCAGCCATCACCTTTCTGGGCAACCAAGGAGGAAAACTATATAGAAACCTCTCCATCTGAGAGGGGTCTGTTTTTGCAGAAGAGGAACAGAGCGGCTAAGGCAGTGCTGTCCACTGTGTATCTGTGGCAGCTTGGCCCTGCAGTAGAGTCAGTTCACTGCAATGGGTCACAGTATGGGAAGGTGACTCTTGTCCCTGGAGCAACATGATTCCAGCAAGTGTTAGGAGTTCAGAAGAGTCTCTCTATCAGAGAGCGACAGAAGTTCAGTGTCGGTGTCAAGCACTGAGCCTGTTTGATGTCATTATGAAGTCCTGGGTGAGTTAAAACATCTCACACTGTGTCACCACAGTACAGGCAGTTTCTATTGTCAGTAATGTGTCTTCTGAAGGTAGTCAGGGATGCAGCCGTACCTCCCTGATTTTGATTCGTCCCTATCATGCCCAGGAGGTTGTTTTCAGCTTCAGACCCCACAGACTTCGTTAACTTCTGGTTACTCTCACTGAGCCTGATCCAAACACAGGCGGGGGCAGAGGCCGGGTTGCCGCGGGGAGGGGAGCGGGGCGGTGCAGCCGGGCCGGCCCGCCCTGCCCTGCCGCCGGGCCGAGCCCTCCTGCCGCCGCCTCAGCTCAGCCTCACGGAGCGGTAGGAGGGGGCCGGGGGCCGGGAGCGGGGCAGGGGCGGCCGCAGCGTTGCGGGGTCGGTCTGGGCGCCGGGCAGGTGTCGGTCCCCGGGCAGCCCTTCCCCGGGGTCGGGACCGCGCCCTCCAGGGCGCCCTGAGGCGAAAGTCCGGGTGTAGCGGCGCCTCCTGCCCTCCTGGGGAGGCCCCAGCCCGGGCCCGGGGGGACCCCAGGGCCGGAGCCCCGCGGGCCCTGGCAGGGCTGCCCGAGGAGGGCGATCAGGCTCTGCCGGGAGCCCAGATCATCAGGAAGGGGCAGGTCCGCGGTCACACCGGGAAGTCAGCCCGCGGTTGGTTGTCAGGATCTGGCCCGGCGAGGGCAGCTGGAATCAGATACAGCCCCGTGATCAGCAGGCAGGGCCACGGTTCCTGAGGGAGGGTGCTGTTGGTGGAGACTGGCACTCCTGCAGCACTGCTGGGGCTGGTCCTGGGCTGAGCTTAAACAGGGTCATGGAGAGCCCCAGGTTTGGCTGATTGGGACCATCGGGGCCCTGACAGCAGCCTCCCCTCTCAGCCTAACCCCTCTGTCCTCATGCGTTAGAGAGATATGGGCTCAGGAAGGACTTGCTGTAGAGTGATTTAATTGCAGTGCAGTCTCAGGGGGCTATTTAAGGGAGTAGAGACACAAGATAGGGGATATGGCATGAGACACTTGGGGATGGGAATAGTCAGGTTGTCTGTAAGGGGCCCCAGGGCTTGTGGGTAAAGGAGAAGTGTTCAAACCACTATTGGAGGGTCTCCAGAGGCTGGGTAGTGCTGGGGGGTTCACTCAACAGCCGGGGGTTGAGCAAAGGTCAGTTGTATCTCCATGATTACCTGGCAGATCAGCAGTAATGAGACAAGTCTGAGGTTGAGCAGGTTCACCTGGCCGGTTGTGGACCTGTGTTCCATGCACAGTCCCTGGCCCTGAGGGGTGCACGGGCAGGTAGCAGCTGTGGGGCACGGAGCCATCTGCTCTCTCGAAGGTGCCGACTGGTGGTGCGAATGAGAAACACCAAGGTAAAAGTGAACAAGGTGATAACAGTCTACTATTGGAGGCAGCATTGCCCAAACCGTCTTTCTGGTCCAGGACAGGTGCCTGGCTGACTGCAGCTAACTCGGGGAATTCTGCATGATTCCCTCTTGCCAGATCTCCTGTGCCTTCTGGTCGGGTTGCAGCTGCTGCAGAGACAGAGAGGAGGCTTTCTTCTCCTGCATAGGGAAAGCTTATTTCTTCCTAGGAACATTGCTAGTACGTGCTGGGAGGAGGATTCCCCAAACAGGCAGTCAGGAATGGCAGCTTGGGATGTTGAATGGGGAGCTATAAATCAGCAAGCTGCTAATTAAGACCACAGGAGGCTGGTGAGTTACTAAAGACTTGTTTTATTCTTCTCAGAGCTTTGGACCATTAACAAGACCCCTGGGACCTACTCCTAAGCACGTGGCTCTCCGGTGACCCTATTTTGGGCATGTTCTCAGAGCTGAAGTTCCCTGTACCCTGGGGCCACGTGGCAGCCAAGGCCTGGGGACCCTTGGAGGGACATCCTGTGCTGTGTTTGCATGGCTGGCTAGACAATGCCAACACCTTTGACAAGCTCATTCCATTGCTTCCCAGAGGTAGGTCTGGCTCATCAGGATGGCTCTTATTGTGTGTCAGGGCTGCACATCTTATACTCTCTCCCTTTCAGGCTGCTATTATGTGGCAATGGATTTTTCTGGCCATGGTTTTTCATCCCACCGACCTGCTGGCTGCCCCTACCATTTCCTGGATTATGTGACTGATGTGCGCCGTGTGGCAGACGGTGGGTATTTGAAGGGACCCTTCAGGGGATGCTCGTGCAGAGGGAGCTATATTGCTCCTGCTCCTTACAACAAGCAGGCAGCATTTACTGCTAGGAAGGAATCAATTCCCCCTACTTATCCTGTTTGATGTTAGCCAGTGCTTTGTGACTGAATAAGCGTCCTGCTTTCTCACTGTTTTGCTAGAGGAAGAGGCAGTAAGCCCTGAGGAGCAAGTGTTTCTATATTAAAAAGAGCAGTAGTGGTGAAGTGGTGGATGCAACTAAATAGTGTTGCCAGACTTACTTTTTGTAAGCAGCCAGTGACCTCTAACCAGTGTTAGGTGTAAGCTGGAGACTCTTCTGGTTCTCTCTGATGGCAGCTTGCTGCTTGCTTTAGTATCATACAAAGAAATCTGAAAGCCAGAGTGTCTTGTGCTCCTAATAACTCCTGATGTAACTGTCTGTATGCTGATCTCACAGGAGGTTGTGGCACGTGCAGTTTTGCATCCCTTATTCTGTACACAAAGAGCCTCTAGAAGTTCTCTGATGTTCCAGAGAGTAAAACTCATCTTTCAGTGAGGTATATTTCAGATGGGGAGAACTGAAAAAGCTGTATTTTCCTATAAGCCTCTCAGAGTGCCCTAAAAATGGACTGAAGAGCCTGATGTGCTAAATGGTGTAGAGAATTTTCACATGGAATAATTGTACTTTCCTCAAAGCAGCAGACCTGGTTCTGTGTCCTCAGTTGTCTTGCAGAACGCCCTGCAGCAGGATGCTCTGTCAAGGTCTCCCAGCAGATGCTGCCTGGTTAGGCTCCTCTGCTTCTTGCCAGTCCCATGTCTGGCAGTGAACAGGAATTTGCTGGAGTTTGTTTGACATACAGAGAGCTTGAGAGCTGCACGGCTTAACTACCAACAAAATGAAGTGGTGAATGCATTTTTTCTTTAAAATTGGGCTACTTAGCCACCTAGTTTATGGATTAAGAAGCAATTAACCAGTGCAAAAGCCCTCCTGGGAGAAGGGGCCCATGTTGGTGGAGAAGCAGCAAGATGCTGCTGCTCTGGTTTCTAATGCAGCACTATCTGTTTTTGTCTGTTGCCACTTAGCCTTGCAGTGGAGACGGTTCACCCTGATGGGTCACAGTATGGGTAAGTGGCTCTTGTCCTTGTAAGCTGTGAGATTCATGGAAATAGGAGTAGATAATTAACTTACAAGACATGCTGCTAGGAGCTGGGTTAGAATATTTATTATATTGTGTCAAGTACCAGGTTCCTGCTTGAAAAGGAAAAAATTCAAAAGATTCAAAAATCCGTGCCCTTGTCTGAAATGCCTCTGCTTTCAAGACCCTGTGGTACAAACAGTGGTAACTCTTGCTGTGGGCGTTTCCCCACCCTCGGGAAGGAACAGTGATGGGCAAAGAGGGGTGGTCTATGAAGGAGAATTCACAGCCTTCCTCCCTGGTCCCCACAAAGCCTGGGAACAGAATTCCCATCTTGGTGGGCTATAAAGCTTGCTGAGGGGAACTGGACTCCAGGCTCCACCCCTTTGTGCTTGGAACATGATTTGGTTTTGCCACGATATGGGGTTTGCTCCCCAAGGCTGCTCTGGCCACAGCTCACAGGACCTGCCCACCATACCCTTTTAACTAGTAACTCCTCCTTGGCCTTTGCTGCCTGAGAGGGAGGTGGGGATGGCACAGGATGGGGAATACAGCAAGCCAACAGCCCTGTTCTGTGCCTGCAGCCTGCCTGCTGGGAGAGCTCTACCCTGTACTTTGGCTTTGTCCTGTGGTACAATGTGCATTTTTACTTCTCAGGCTGCTCCTGCTGTGGGGAAGGGAAATTTCTGTTACTGGGGGCTGTTCTGGGCATAACTGAGCACCCTTCTCTCCTTCGCAGGAGGAGCTGTGGCAGGAATGGTGAGTAAAGCATCATTTCTTCATGGGGTTTGTGATTTCTGCAGCTGCAACAACAAATGGGAGAGGAATGAAGAGACAGACAGTGTGGGACCTGGATCTTGGGAGGAGAGACCCTTCCCAGACCCCCTCTTCCATTTAGCAGGATAAAGACATCACTCAGTGCTCAGCTTTTCTTTCTCCTATTGTTTCATCTCTCTTCAGTTCTGCTTCCTTTATCCTGAGATGGTGGACAAGCTGATCCTGCTGGAAAGTCTTGGCTTTCTGCTAGCTCCAGAGGTTAGATTTCATGTGTCCTTCCCTTCACTTTTTTTAAATACAAAAATAGATGTTTTTTTTCTTTGCTTCATTTGTTCAGAGAAAGCACTGATGTGACCAGTTCCTGGCAGGTCACACAAGTCCCAGGCTCTTCCTTTTGGCAGGCACTGATCTGCTCCTTGTTGCACGGACTGAGGTCCCTACTTAGGGTGGCCCTTGAAGGACCCTTGGCAGTGCTCCATATCATGCAGTCCCTTAGCACCAAAATTGTCTGTGCCGTGCCCGTGTACAAAGGGAAGTGGAACCTCTGTCCAGGCAGCCGCCAGCTGAGGTTTTCTTTTTGCCAGTGGCTTGTTGGGTGACCTAGGTGCAAGACTGGTGGATTTCTTTTTCTGTTCCTGGCAGGACATAAAGCTACATTCCCAACTTGCCATCATTGCTACCAGATGCTGGAGCTTTGGTTGGCAGAAGTGGGACAGAAGCCCTGGGTCAGAGATACCAAATTTTGGACAGTTGTCCTCAACTCAGAAGTGAGGTAGGAAGAGTTAGAAAAGGTTGTAAGGGTAAAAAGTAAGTAAGTTCATTACAGCAGTACTGATGTTCCCTTTTTTCCAGAAATGGGCATTTTTTAATAGGATATCCATAACTGGTACCAGTTCTGGGGGATGTTGAAGGGTGAAATTCCCTCTTCTACCAGCTGATAGGGGGTAAAATGATTCAGAAGAGAGGGGTTACTCCTCTCCCTCTCTGTGTTTCAGGACACTGAGGCATGGCTGAAATCTAAACGGAGGGTGATTGACAGATTACTGAGTCTAGAGGCAAAGGAGCAAACTCCCAAAGCACGGAGCCCTGAAGCAGCATTGCAGAGGTGGGTCCCCATCTTTCCTCTTCATTTGCTGCCTGCCCTCACCTTGACAGTTAAAGCTCCAAGAATGAGAAAGGGAAACTGTCCCTGCACTTCCTCTTTCAAGTCCTCCTGTGGAATCTCAGGAAGACCTTTTGCTTCTGCTGCCAGAAGCTGCCGCTTCATCCCGCTCCTTTCTGAAGCAGCCTGAGAGCTTGCTGTCACCTTGTCATGTCATTTTTGTTTTGCTTCCTCCCTTTTCCGGCAGCACTATCTCTCTGCCGTGTCTCCCCCAGGCTCTTAGAAGCGAACAGCCATCTGACAGCAGAGGGTGGAGCAATCCTGCTGCAGCGAGGAGCAACTGAGACACCCGCTGGTGAGGGGCTGCGTGGTGCTGGGCCAGCGTTGGGTGTGGGAAGGGACTAGTGCCAGTAGCCATTGTCTTCTGCAGAGTACAGGATGCCCTAGCTACAAGTTTACACAGCCTGAATGGGATCAATTAAGTCTGGAGGCAGACCTCTCCATTCCTAGCAACTGGGATTGGTGCTCGAGTCCTGGAACAGCTAAAGAAAATAAATCAAAAAAAAAGGAGAAATCTGAATTAACACTGTTTCCCTATCTCAAAAAGTCTTGGACAGACCCCACAAGCGAGGAAAACCAGAACAACTCTTGCTCCTGTGAGACATGAAAACCTTCTGTTGTTTTTCTTTCCAGGGCTGGTATATAACAGAGACATGAGAGCCCGTATGGTGAGCATTGCTCTTCTAACTTCTGAGCCCTGAGCTTACAGAAAACTCAGAGATAGTGGAGGCCTGCTCAGTGAGCCCAGGCTCTGCCTTCACCCAGCCATTTACTTTCTGCTTCCCTAATTCCCACGTCTCCTTTAAATGCTGCTGTTAAAAGAGCCTGCACTTGATCATTGACTCAACTTAGAGTCACTGGAAAATGTTACTGATTTTTTTTTTTAGAAGTTCCTCTGCCCCAGGGCCTCTGGCCACATTTTCCTGCTATTATGACTCTTCAGGCAGCAGATGGATGGATGCTTTCTGTCAGCTTCTTTGTCAGGTGACCCGTATAAGAAGGGGAAGAGAGTTGAGCAAAGTCTTTACATTTGATATTTTGATAGTTTTGTGCTACTTTTGAGCAAACAGGGCCTCTTCTACCTGTGCTACTGCCAGATATGGAAGCCAGGGTAGTGTACTGTCTCCTTTTTAGTAAAAGGATTTTTAAAGCTTTTCTCTGCTATGAGATCATTCCCATATGTGCTGCATCCCAGCAGGCAGTGTTGTTGGCAGCCCTGGAATGCAGCTGGACAGAAGGAGCCTTTGCAGAGCCAACTACTTCTGTGCACAGCTCTGGACACTTATCATGTCCCAGCATGGAAGCTTTGGGGCCACTGCTACTTCTACCTTCAGAGCCTCTAGAGCAGGAGGGCTTAGGGATACCCTCTGCCCTCAGCTGCTGTCCCTGACCTCTGCCACTGTCCCTCTCTTTGCACCTGCAGCAGAGTCGAGAGTCCCTCACAGTGGATCAGTGCGTGAAGCTCCTGCAGAAGATCCAGGACCGTGTTCTCATCATTGTGTGAGTGAGGCATAAGCCAAACCAGCTCTTGCTGCCTCCCTTGGTGGAAGAAATGAAGGCTAGGAAGGAGTCCTCCACTACCCGTTCCTCTACAGCAGTCACCCAGATCTTTGGCCAGTTAGCACAACAGTACAACCTCACATATGAGAAGTATTTTCCAGTTTCCCACCACTGCCCTGTGTTAGGCAGGCTCCTGGAACAGGCAGGAGAAACTGGAACATCCTTCCAGCCTGGCACTGGGTCTCCCTGGTGCAAAGCTGGGAGGAAATGCTAGTCCTGTCCCATCTTCCCCACACTCCTGGCTTCATGATCCCATTGACCCTACAGCAAGGGGCCATCCTGGCAAATATGTGACCCTCCACAGCATCACTCCAACGTACTGTCCTCCTGAGCTGACTCTACCTCAGGGACAGCAACCCAGCCTGCCCCCTTCTCCGGACCCCAGAACCTCTCGCCTGAGCAAACAGGTGAAACTACAGTAGCCTCCACCTCCTCCAGCTGGTCCTGGAGCCCCTGGACTGACCGAGCTCCTTCGGGCTCTCCCCTGTGGTACCCAGGGCAAGAAGCCCTGGGGACATGGCCAGTGGCTTGCGCAGAGCCCTACAAGCTGTTAAACTGTCCCTGGGCAGAGCTTGTTCTGCGAGTCCTCCTCTGCATTTTCCCCATCTCCTTGGAGGGCAAGGTGTGCAGGCTCTGGCTACCTTGGCCTGTGTGGTGCTATTAAAAGATTGTCTAGAAAACAAGAGGAAGTGGTAGCAGTTAAGAAATGAGGTGCAGTTTTGGCTTCCCTGACCTGTTATAGTATCATAAGAGCTTAAGGATATTCCTTCTTGTCCAGAAATGTAACATCATGGTAAGGCCAAGTCCTCAAAGCCACAGAGAGTACATGCCTTTGAACCTGGGATGTCACCTTGTCCCATCATCTGCAGCACAGTAGGAGACAGCATGATCTTTGCTCTGCAGGAGGTCTATTGCTGGCTTCTCCTGGGAAACTGTCTTCATACCTCCCCCTCCAAGCAGGGCACACCCTGTTTAAATCAGCAGTATGGAGGGGCAAAAAGGACAGTGGAGAGATGTGGAAACTGTAAGGAAGGAAAGAGTTAAGGGAGGAAGACAGAACAGGGGCAGGGAATGATGTTCTCAGAGCAGTTACGGAGACAGCCCTGGGAGGACAATATTTAACCAGTCTCCACTCTGATACGACTAGGCAGTCACCCAAGGTTTTACACACATAGTGTGATAAAAAATAACTGCTTAGCCAAGCTGTGCTCTGACTACCACGTATGACACTGTCACCTGGCTGCTTACAAGCAGCCTGGAAAGAACAGTTGGGTCTGTCACACCCACCCTCCCCCCCGCCACTGTCTTGGGGACACTGCTTCTGCCCAGGGTTTCAGCAAAGTCAAATGGGGGCACACTGCTGTACTGAGCCTTGCTGTTGCTTTTCAGATCACAAGATGGACTTTTGGTACCACACAAGTTACACTGCAGAAATCACTTTGTGAAAGCCCTGTGGGAGGCATTTGAGTCTACCCTCAAAGAGGTGAGAGCAAACACCATCCTTGCATCTCTACTCTGTGTGCCACTGACCTGGGAGCAGCAGCTGGGAAGTAGCTCACCTTGGTGGACACCCCCCAGTAGGTGACTTGTCCTGAAGGGCACAGCTCTCACGCTTCTTGCCCCTCCTGCCGAAGTCCCAAGTTAGTACTGCCCTCTGGACCTAGATCTTCCCTGGTCCTCCCATCCCTGTTCTGCCTCCCTTGCCCCTGCCCCTTCCCATGAGTGTCACAGCAAGCAGTGTTTGCCTGAGGGAACACTTTCCCAGTCTACATCTTCTTGTGTCCCTTCTGTCCAGCACATCCAGCTAGTCGAGGTGCCTGGGAGTCATTTTGTGCACCTGAACGAGCCTGAGGTGGTGTCTGGGATCATCAGCAACTTCCTGACAGCGCAGAACACTAGAGCTAGACTCTAAGAAACCCCAGTGGCTGCAGCAGTCCAGGAGAACTGGGAGCTAAAAAGCAGGCTCCAGCAGAATTGTCACCATTCCTACCTCACATCCAACTCCTCACATCATGATACTCTTTCCTGCGCTTAGCTCACTGCAGAGTGGAAGCATGTCTGCCAGGGGTCCTCTGAAGGAGAGCTGAGCAAAATATCTCAGTTGTCAAAGGGAAGAGGAATCCCTACTCCCAGCTCTGTGAGTACAGGGATGGCGGCCCAAAGTGGCCTTCCCCTTGCTTGTTTGGCTTGTTCCAAACTTGCACCCTGAAACAGTGCAGGAATACAGGCAGAGGCATCCTCTGTGACAGCAGCAGCACCAGCTTTGACACTGCAAGAGAGGTGACTCATCTTGCCTCCTCCCTGAGGATGGTGTGGCCAGGCTGCTCCCAGGATTAAACCTGATGAAAAACAAGTGAAGTTTTCTGCTTCTCCACTTACTTCCATAGGGGCCTGAGCTCAGAGGGCCTCAGTGTCTTTGTTCTACTGTGAGAGCTGGTGTTTTTTTAGAAGTCAGCTTAAATAAGAGCTCACCTGGGCACAGAAGCCCATTTTAATGAATGTCACTAATCCTCTAGCCGAAGCAGCTAGAGCTACTAATTATGGAAAAATTGGCAGAGATGATTTCTGTCCTAAATAAAGATTAATCTCCTAATGTTAAGTCCATCTTCTTGATTCAATAGGAGAGCGAACCTCCCTTCTCTTTTGGGATGCTCACCCAAGCAGCTAAAACATATCTTAGGAGGCAGCACTTTTTACATACAGTCCACCTTAGATAGGGCATATTAAGAATCTGCCTCCCAGCTAAATTAATGCAAAAAGCCAACTGAAGCAGCAACACAAGCACTGCAAACTGTATTTGCAGTGGGCTTTCCAGGAAAAGGTAAATCCATTTTAAATCAGCTCTGTGGAATTTACCAGCACTTCCACCTTACATTCACAGTCACACCTGCATTGAGGCTGCAGGCAGTAAAATAAATATGTTAAAGCCTGGGGCTGGGCAGGTTACTTCGATCATAGAGTGTGCTGGGGTGACCTGTCACCAAGTCCAAAGCTGCACAGATGTTATATGTGCAGTACAAAAGCACCGATCCACACCTAGATGTGCCTGCTGCCACCTTTCCCTGCCTTCTGTGGGCTAGTGACAAGTTAAGTGGATACAGGCCTTGGAGAGTCTGGTTTCTCATTCCAAGGCCAGGCTGCTTGAAGTGGCACTTGTTCTTGCAACAGTGCCGGACAACAGATATTTCCCATGGCCCAGATATGGCTGCAGAGCTCCACGCACAGGTGGATGACTGGGCAACTCAACACCTGGCTGAGAGGGAACTGCCAGGGAGTGAATCACTGAGGGAAGTGGTAGGGCACTTACCAAACCACTGATCTTTCCTTGTGACAACAGGTCACAAGGATCTCTCCAGCTGGGCTTTTCCCGAAGTCACTTCCCTCCTCTCCTTATCCCCAGATAAAATGTGCAAAGGAGCACCAGCTTACAAGCCATGAGTTTTACTGCCAGCCCAGCACACAAGAAGCTGTTCCCCACAGCAGACTGGGGTGGGAGAGAGAAGCATTCCCATGTTTTGAGAACATAGCAGCAGTTTATTTACAGTTCTTCAGCCATTCTCTGCCCCCTAGGCTGTGCTAGGTCAATCCCAGTTCTCACCAAGCTTTAGGAGAGCCTGAGGTGGCAGGGAGATACAGGTTGTCACAGAATGTGCCTCAGCCCCCCTGACCTGGGCACCCTGGGAAGTGGTGCCACAGGGCCAAATAACAGCCAGGAGAGCAGGAGGATACTGGTGCAAGTAAAAAGAACTCCTCTCCAGAAGCAGTTGCTGGGATCTCCGTTTCAGATCCAAGGGCAGAGACAACCCAAAGCTGCCTCAAGTCCTTGAAATCCTTTGGCAAATGGAGTCAGTAGGCATCTCTCCCATCCTCTCCAGCACAGGCACCTGAGGAACAGCTCAGCATAACTTAGTACGGTCGAAACTTGCGCTGGGCTCGCATCAATGCAATCCTCTGCTTGTCCTCCTCGAATTTCTTCCTCAACTGGGCAATGTCTAAAACATGGAAAAAGAGAACAGGTCACACGAGAGCAGCAGATCTCCCTCTCCTGGGAGCTTCACTTCCACAAACCAGGAGGGGCTCAGTTCCAACAGCTGCAAACACACACTTCCCAGAGCAGGTCCTTTTACACTTGGGCTGAGTGCCAAGCCGGGGCTCTGGCCCTTCACCTCCGGCAGTGCTGCAGCTCCCTCTTGGGGAGGAAACTGGATATTTTCTCCCTTCAGTCACTGCCTTCGTGCAGACTAAATAAACATCTTGGAATATCACGACCTGCACGCTCTCCCACAAAATATTCCAGCAGCCCTTTCTAGGACAGGTGGTGGTAAGAGGCCTCTCAAGAGCTAGTGAGGCCAATCGCACCCATCCAGCCAGCTGTTCAGCAGCAGCTGGATGTAGCCTCCCCTTCAGCAGAAGGCTTCCTTCAGCGGAAGGAAGAAGGATGTTCTTTGAGCCACAGTGTGAGACAAGAGACATGGGCAGGGGTAGGAGACTTGGACACTCACGCTCTCTCTTGGTCTCGCGATGCTGCCAGGCATAGAAGTTGAGCAGCTCTTTGCGGGCCCTTTTCTGTTTCTCCTTCTCCAGCACCCGCAGATTGGCAGCCTCTGTCCGGGGCAGGCCAGGCTTCCGACCCTTTCGCGTTACCTTCACCCAGCCCTCCTCATCTGGAACACCCTCCTCCTTGGCTGCTTTGGCTTCTTCCTGTAAACACAGGAGGGTAAGACAGCTCAGTGTATGCAGATGGGCTGCCAGCCAGCCTGATGCACAGGTCCCTCAGCCCTAGCTTAAACACATGCAAAGCTAGAGCTCCTGCTTCCACACAAGATTTAAAGGAAGGTGTGGCACCAGGGGTGTAGGTATTCAACTTGCAGTCATAACACTGCATGCCAGCCAGGACTTTATTTGTGGATACCAGTTGTAAGGCCTGGGTGGAAGAGTCAGGTGTTGCAAACCAAACCAGGGCCTGACTGCCCACCAGGTACTGAGAGTAAAAGACCTCTGCCAAACACTGGGACCCTCTGCCTTTTCCACTGTGACTGGGGCACTGAGAAATCTCTCTTCCTTTCCTCTCCCCCAAAGACACCACTTAGCTGGGTTCCCTCCCCAGCCTGGCCTCACCTCTGCCATCTTTTTGTCATAGTCTTGCATGTAGGCATCCACCTCAGCCTTAAGCTCCTTCGGATCCACGACAGAAGCCTCATAGCTGGCGATCCACTCTGGGACAGAGAGGGCACAGGTCAGCAGTAGCCGCCGTTAGAAGCAGGCCCCAGTGAGATGCCTTTGGGCAGCTCTAGAGTGAACTGCTACAGGGTAAGGACTCTGTTCCCATTTCTGTTCAGCTTCCCCACTGCCACAGATCAACCGACTTGTGGCCAAGGGCACAGCCAATAAGCAATGGGCAAGGTTTGCAACTTTCCCTGGCAGAAGTGAACTAGCCCTACCCCAAGGAGTACAACACTCAGGGCTGGGTTCCTGTCAAGGGGTTGTATCTGAAGTGCTGTCATCTTGACAAACACCTGGTACCTGTTAGTAAGTCTGGATTTCATTTTGAGGGCAAGATGCAGACAGTATCTCTGAATCTATATGATACTGAAAAGACGTCAGGAAAACGCCCTCTTCCAAGTGACCCCATTCTACCATACAGTCACTGGACTAGACTACAACACCCAGTACAATCATATTTGTACCCTGTGTACAATAACAGAAGCAGGACAACAAAACACTGAACATCTCCCAGCTTAGTACAAAATGGGACATGCAGGGTAGGATTCAGCAAGTAATGAGCATAGTTTTTTCCTAATGTTAGCTAGTAGAAAGATAGCTAGGGCTGACGTACTGCTAATGCCGGTTTTCACAGGGTGAGTCTCTGTTGATATTAGCAAGGGACCTTCCTGTGACAGAGCCTTGGCTGCCTGGACACCTGATGGTTTCCTGAACACCACATATGCTACTTGAAATCCCTAAAAGAAAAAGACATCCAGTCAGATACATTGGGGAAACTGGTGATGCAGCATGGAGCTGCAGTATAAATAACATTAAAAAGCAAAATAAAAATCAAACCACAAATTGCAGTGGGATAGGAAAAAAAGATAACATAAACTTAAATATGTAATCATGTCACCCGATGCCCTGAAATGGCTGCCTTTATCTCATGTTCCAAACAGAACCACTCAGTGCTTGCCATCTTTTCCCCCTAAAGCACCAGTATTCCTCTGCCCCCCGAGCTTTACCGTTATAGTTTTGCGGTTGAAGAATTTGGACGTCGGCTTTTCTTTTTTCTCTCCCGGCCCTGGCTTGTCACAGATGTCCACAGACTGCACAGGCCCGCAGCGGGAGAACAGCCTAGACAGAGAATCCTTGACACGGAGAGAAAGAGAGAACACGCGGTACAGCAAAGCAGGAGCGACGCCCCTCCCCGCCCTCTCACGCACAGACTGCAGCACACTTCGGGCGGCTCTGACCGCAGATACCCCGCCTCACGCCGCCTCCTGTGCCCGCAGCTACCCTCGAGACGCGCCGGCTCCCGCGGCGAGGTCCTCGGCCTCCAGCCGCCCCCTCGCTCGGTGCGACCCCCAGCCCCACTCACCGCGCCGCAGTACGGGGGCACGTTGAGGACGAAGAGCGTGCGGCGAGGCGGGTGCGCCGTGTCGGCCCCTTCCCGCACCTGGTGCTCCTTCACCAACAAGCAATGGGGCGAGCGCTGCCGCGCCCCGAACTTCACCGCCAGAGCTGCGAGGGACGCACCGGTTACAGACGCCGCTGTCGCCGCGGCCCCGCTCCGGTGGCCCCTCATCCGTGTACCCCACCGGCCCCGCTCCCGGTGCCCGCCGCTGCCCCGAGCTCTCTCACGCGTGTGTCCCGCCGGCCCCACTCCCGGTGCCCGCCTGTGCCCCTCACCCGTGTAACCCGCCGGCGCCGCTCCCGCCACGCGCTCCGTGGCGGCCGCCATCTTCTCTCCGCGAGCGGCGGGCGCGGGGGCCGCCGGGACATGTAGTCTTCAGCCGCGGCGCCGCACTGCTAATGGCGGCTGCGTGACCCTCGGGCCGGGCAACACCTGCCGAGCGCAGGGACTCGCCGCATTCCCGAGGGTCGAGTTCACCTTTCCGTAAAAACAGTGTAAAACGCAGGCACTTAAGCCTAGAGAGGCAAATAGATCTTAAAGATATGTAAAAACATTCAAAGACAATTGTTTTTTAAAGACTCTTGTTACTCAGGAAAATTTTAAAAAAATCACTGTTTACTGAGGAACTTGTATTTATGACTGAATGGAAGAGAGGACTACTCCAAAAATAAGATACTGAAGCAAGACCAATGCACGCAGTGACAAAACATGAAGATGATGCGGAGAGCTGACCCAACCAAATATCCAAGTTAATGAACATTATCAGAAGGAACGGTACATGCAGAAGCCATGAAAAGATACCAAACTTGTACATTGTGGTATCACTTCAGAAGTCATCACATTTTTGAAAAAGGAAAAGAAACACCATTACAAGTTACCGACCCACCTGTCCTGGCCAGTTGTTTAATTTAATTACTAAATTAATGCACATTAATTTAGTGCAGGCAGTCAGTATTTCATATGCAAGTTTATAATCTCTATCAGCCCAGGGGAAGAAAAAACAATGAAAACCAAAACAAACCAAAACAAAAAGAAAAAAACAACCAAAAATATAACCATGATGCATGAGCGCAAATGTGGAGGATGTGAGGTCAGTGCTATGTAAGCAAATAAGATTAGCATGACAATTGTAGGACAACCAGAAGAAATTGGAGAGCTGCAAGATGAACTACCTGAAAAGGAGTAGGGAGAACTGATTACTCTTCTTTCAGTGCCCAACCAAAGAAGCCATACTGTGGTGTACTAGAAGACTAAGATTAACTTTAAAGAGCTGACCAAGAACAGAAGAGCAATCTATACCAAGACATTGCTGTAAGACAAATCATGGAGTGGTGTTTAGAGAATCACTGACATCACCAATTTATAAAAAAATAAAAATATACTGTCATATATCACAGAGCTAGAGAAAGGAGCACTGGTTCTTCCAAGGAAGTATCTTAATGTCATCATAAACTCTCACAGGTAACCTAAACACAACGCACAATTTAACAGGAAGTTCAAGTGCATCTTGCTGTTTGGCTTTTTAAATGGACATGAATCTCTTAATTTTAAGAAATGCTTGAATCTCCCCATTCTCTCAGAAGGGACAAGAGATGCACTCACAATACACGTCTTCACATTTCCACAGCTTTCTGTCTGGTTGATAGTGAAAGCACCCTACCTTATCTAGAACAGGTACCCTGTTTCACAGCTGTTATTTTACAAAATTACTTTTTAAATTACTGTCAATAACAAATGCTCTTTTTTATTGTGACAAGAGAATTGGAATTAGATGGACACAAACAGCCCCCACTTAGTAGTAAGAGTCAACTGCTAATTTCTATGATCCAGATTAAAAGGCGGATGAGTATCAGTTCTCTCACCCATATGCTCCTCTTGCTCTTCATCGCATTATCAGCTTTAAAATTTCTGTTCATCTGAAAAACATCCTTAGCTCACTGTTGGAACAACTCCACTTATCTTTAGTTGCTTCACAGTATCTAAAAAGGCTTAGAATTCACCCTCTTTATAACAAACGTTTATTCAGAAACAGGTAATACATTATCTTCCCCAACCCCTAATGTTTTCTCCCCTTCCCCCCCCCTTTTTTTTATTAAAACACATATTTGGTGGGCAATCAAAAAAGGAGAACAATAGCTGTCTTGGGTCTCCTCCCCTACAAACATCTGCTGTTCACATGGAGCACCCTACCAGTAATGGTGTCATTGGCTTTCTAAACAAAGAGAATATTCCATAAAAACAAGTCCTGCCAAATCCTCAGTTATTTCCATGGCTAAAAGGGTGAGACAGAGGAATGGTTTGCACGAACCAGACAGAGCAAGAGTTCATACAGAACAAGAAAGCAAAAGAAACATAGGGTTGACCAAGAAAAGGAACCAGGACCTACGAGAGGTACTCAGCAGAGCTGAACAGAATGGATTAGGTTAGTCTCCTAGCTAGCAGGATCAAGTTCAAATGCCAACCAGATTCTGGAAATTGCTCTCAGCTTTCCTCTCTTTTAATACAATCTGAACAAACATAAATGAATGGAGCTATTGGTACTTTCAACATCCAAGGCGACAATGCCGTACAAAGAATGAGAAGCACTGGAAGTGCCACCTGGTGGCCTGTCACAGACACTTACTGGCCCATAGCACATCCTCATGGTTCTGCACACGACTTGACACTCCTCTCCTGCGTTCCTTAAGAGTGCTAACTGCTCTCTGCTCCAAAACCTCTCTCTGAAGCTGTAACTGCAGCAATCATCCTTCAAATCCAGGTATGTCAACAGCACGCCCACACAGCAGCCAAACACTGCCCAAGTGGCATCTCTCAAAGAAGTGAGTTCTCAGACACAAAATAAGACTGCTTCAGGGGCAAAGGGTCCCATGTCCTCCCTTTTTATAGGAGACTGGGTGAGTTAGAAGGTAAAAACAAAATTAATGTCCCTGCATCAGCAGGAGGCTGGAATACAGTCTAATGGGAGAGAAATATCTGCATTTCTTCTAGCTCTGAACACAACTGGTTCTTAATTTTTCAGTCCAGAAAGAGGAGAGTAACATAGCCTGACCTTACAGAGCAAATATATTCATTGAAAAAATGCCAGAACAACCCCACAGCATTACCAGAGTTGAAACCTCCCTTCCCACAGCACAATGGCTGGTGCACTTGTGCATATGTCCTTTCTGCCTGAGGCCTCTGTTGGCTGGCATACACAACAGGAAGCTCAGTTTTTCACACTTCTTCTCAATGTCTCAGCTGCTGAGCAGGAGCATGTCCAACAGCCAGAATGAAGTGGTATGCCATCAAATGCATACAAGTCAAAGATGCAAGATAGTGCTTCCTGTAGGGAGCCCAACCTGACTTTGTACCCAGCGCAGCAACTTCAGAAACAACGTGGTGTTCTTGCCTGTGGACAATCAAGGGGATGCACCTTTTAGTTAAAAGTCAGTCAGAAGAAAAGAGGAGGAGATCACCACTCCTTCCCTCAAAGTCTATGTGCACTTTTAATGGCCACTGGGGGCTTTGGAGTAAAGGATGGAGTTACATGGTATATGCTTGGTAATACATTACTGGCAGAAGGGGGAGGTTATTCTTTTGGGAAAAAAAAATATGGAAGAAAACTCCAACTATGAAAACAGAAAGTACACACACAAGAGGAAACACTATCGTACAGTAAAGTAGCGATCATAGAAAACAAAAAATCTCAAGGCAGGCAAATGCAAATAACATCTGCACTCCTGCACTTTCCCCACCCCCCAACTTATATGAGTTTTCCAGTCCACTGCTTGCTCCTGCTTCTCAGAGTTTAATTTTAAATTCTGTGGGCTGCACAGAGGCAGAGACCCCTGAGGATTTGAAGAGTGCCTTCAAGATAGTGTCAGGGTCCACTTCAGCTGGGGGATTTGAGGAGGTGCTTGCACTTGACCGGCGTGGTTCCCCTTCCTTCTTCACTGAAGGGGTATCGCTCAATCGGCTGGAGGATAAGAAACAAGCAGTATTTAACCTCTCATTATGGAATAAAATTTAACACTGTGTCTGCATTTACTGTTATCAGTGTTGACCCTTACCAATACTAGAGATAAAGGTTTTAAATACGCTTTCCTCACAAGAAAGCATCATCTCAGACTATTTTTGAACTTCAGAGCTGAGAGCAGTATGTGGTCAACCTATATTGCACTCAGCTCAAGATACTGTGCCACAGAAAGGAAGAGAAGGAAAATATTCATGGGACAACAATTCTCAAAACAGAATTTGCAGAAGTGTTTGGTTCTTTTCCCCACCCGAAGGACACTTACAGCAATATAGACTGGTCTGAGGTGATAACATTCCCATTCATATGAAGATTGCATTTCATTGGTTGACCTAAATAAAAAAGTCATTCTATCAGAATTGGGGTAAGGCCAGATCCTTGAAATACCACACAACAGTGCAGGCAATAGAATTCCACATACAGGGGAAATATGAGAAAGAACAGCTGATAAATCTTTTGTTGCAAAATCAGAGCAACAGAAAAGCCACCAAAACGCTCAGTACAATATGAAGGATCACACTAATTAAGAAATTACACAGAGGTACAAAGCCCTTAACAGAGACACAAGAGGATTTCCTGTTCTTAGCTGTCTGCTCCTCATCTGACACTCATAACATGTCACTCATCTAGTCAATGAAAAAGCATCTATTTCCAGCTAAAAATTAACAGCTAATTTCCATCTAACACAACATTGCAGGTAGATCCAGGTTAAAAATCACATTGTTAAATGTTTATGCAGAAGCCAATACTGTTTTAAAACTCCAATTCAAAATGTCTCTGACGACACCCTGAGACTATTGCAATTAGTTTTACTTGTACTTTGCAAACAGCTTTTCTGTAAGCAAGTAAAGCCTTGCTAAGGACTATCTAGCTCTTAGTACCAGATTAGAAACAAAATAAATTTCATCTGGAAGTTAGATCAGCAGACTAGCCAGGACCCTGCCTCCAGCTCTGAGTATTCTTTTTCTACAAAAATGCAGGTGGGGTTTTTTTATTTCACCTAAATAAACTGTGCATATATTCAGCTAGTTACACAGGAATGTATTATATTATCTAGCTCTTGAACTGATTTTCTAGCATTCCTCCTGTCTTAGTAGCACAGGAGCATCTGAGATGCTTTTAAACCTTCCACTGAGGTGGAAAAGTAATTATTGATTTATTTACCCTAACTGCAACTCTGGCATCAAACTTACCATCTAAGCACCTGTTGTTGTACTTCTTATATGCTGCGATAGCATCTTCTTTCTTCACAAATACTACCTCAGCCACTCCAGGGTGCACCAGCCGGGCTCTCTTCAGAGCGCCACACACGCAGAATAACTCCTGAGGGCAGAGAGTTAGTTGTGACCATGGTCACATCAAAGGCACCAAGTGAGAATGGCTTAGTTTCTTAATCGCACTACCCATCCTACTCAGAATGACCCGACAGAACCTGGACACTTGTCTTATTGTGCTTGTTATGGTATGATTACTTGGCACTAGTAATAGAGCTTACACAGGCAGAAAAGTTCAAGGCCAGTACTCTGTAATGTTTTCCACATAGGAAGAGCAGATTCATTCTCAGCCTCATGAGAATGGAAGCCCCTAGATAATCTGGATGGAGGTACAAGTTCAGGGAGAACACCCTGAACATCGTTTGGCATGAACTCTTCTTTTAATTGATGTCAGGTATCTCAGTACACCCTAGAAATGCGATTTTCTCCTATCTTCTTAAGCACGCACTTTTTTAAAAAACGTGAACAAAACATAAAACAATCAGGAACCCCCAAAGTTTTTTGCAAGGAAATTAAACCACATCATACCCCTCTTCATTGCATTCACCACAGATCAACTGATTTATCAAAAAAGGTAGGATAAGGAAAGGAAGTGTCATTCATCCACAGTCTGGTAGTAAGCAACACTCACAACAATGTCTTCCTCTGTGACTCGAGGATGCAGATTATTTACGGTCATCTTTGTGCCTTCCAAAGGACTGAACGCCAGCTGCCAACACAAACAAATGCATCACATAAAAAAGGTCAGAAATACAGCGCACAAGACAGCACAGCAGAGAAAGCATTAAGAAATAGGTAAGGGGATGTCCGGCAATGTCTCTACACACGCACAGGAGAGAGCTACAGCTCGTAATGGGAAGTATCCATGCTTACAAAAACCCAGCTCATCCAATGGCAAAAACCAGCTCCTTTTCCATGCTAATTTCTCTTTGAAGTTAACTTTTTGCTCCTGTTGACAAGTATAACAGTAATTTAATCTGCATACATACGCAGTAGTCTCGTCATGCCCACACTTCTAATAGCATTTCTCTGTTGCACTCTACACCAGCCAGCAAACCCCAAAATACAGCTCTAGCCCTTCAAGAGGTTGCTGAACTCAACATGCCAGGGAATACCTGGTGGGTTACCTGTACCCACCATCAGGCCAATTTGGCAAACCAATTCCAGGCAGGTTGTCTACAAATTGCCTGAGAGGTCTCATGTGTACAGCAAGAAGCTGTATTTAGAAGAATCCTTTTTTCTCCTTGCTAACTGAAGTGGACAGAAGACAACATATGAAAGAGTGTTGAAACACTACTCTTAGGGACATGAAAGCCACCAAAGAGTTTCAAAACAGTAACTGCCACCTCCCTGTAATATGGATTCCTCCAGGACCATGTGCTCTTATGTCAGAGAGAAAGGCTGAGAGAATCAAGATGCACTATCTGAGAACTCTCAGTCTCTCAAACTCTGAGGAAAAGGATGTTTAGACTAGTTTCAAATTCTTGGGACATGGATTGCAGTTATCAGAATAACCTTGATGGTGTCCCAGAAATAATGGTGAAAGGCAGGCAGAAATGAGCTGCTCACATGACCGATGAATAGCAAGTTTCAGATGTTTTAGAGACTCCTGTAAAGAGCATCTTCCCCTTCCCGGAGCTCACCTCAACAGGTGCCGGCTCTTTTGGAGGCTCTTCCTTTGTCACTAAGGTCCGAGACATGTTTGTCAAGGCCTTCGTCCGCATAGGAGAGGGAGGTGCAGGTGGAGCGGTGTATGTATCATTTTGGACCACTTTAGTCAGGGGAACAGTCTTGGACAGAGAGAATTTATTGCCGCTCACACCAGTCTACAGGAAGAAAAAAATAAAGTACCTCTGAGAGCTGCAGCCTACAAAAGTCATCACTCTTTTTCAAGCACCACCAGCAGAGTATTACCAGCATGCACTAAGAACTGCATGTCCTTCCCAGTGTCAAAAGCACTACAGTGATGGAGAGTTTCAGCTCTGGAGAAAAAAAAAAACCAACCGGCAAACGCTTCTGGGTGTAAACATAAAAAGATATGTTTATCCCAAAAGAGTACTTCCTTCATAAGCCCTTTTTGTTTTCATATTCTTCTTAAATGAACTTTAACAATGTGATCTGAATTTGAAAAGCTCCTTTCACCCAAAGATTTTCAAGTACTTTACAAAGTGTTCACAAAGATTGCTCATTAACAATAAGATTGAGCGGCCCTGGTACAAACAGCAATAATTCTTCAGAAACACCAAGCTGGGGCACACAACGGCATGGAGCATAACCTCTGCAGTTGGAACTACCTGAGTTTAAAGCTAGACTAAAAACTCTGCTTGGTAGCTGCTGTGAACACCGGAGAGAACAAATTTACTCCTGGAAAAAAACCCAAAATAACTTGTAAGATTATTTAAAAAACACAAATGGTCAGAAGCTTTATTCTGAATACCCAAGAAATAAACCTAGGGGATAATCACTGCACTACACTGCCTGTATGATGGTAAAACCACATGAATTTGCTTCTTCAGGACCACAGAATAACTCAGGACAAACCTATGTCTAATCCCCATGTCCAAACCAGGGCTAACTTCAAAGACACATCAGATTGGCTCAGGGCCTTATCTGTTAACTGCTGAATATCCAAGAATGGCTGCGCCAGCTGCTGACCAATACCGTGAGAATTTCGCCAACTAGAATTTTTTTGCTGTAGCACATTTGTTGGTTCATTTTCTACAGGGTCACTCCTGAAAATAACCCGAGGTTTTGCCTTTTCCATGACCACACAGCAAACAGTGAGAGTGGACAGATTTCACTACAGCCTTCTCAGCCTTGAGACACTGCTCTCTCACCCTCTCCTCACACATAATACGCTGCAGCTCTCTGACCACCCTGTTGTAATGGTTCCAGTCAGTGTCCTTGTAGCGCAGTGCCCCAGAATAGGCACAGAATTCCAGGTGCATTCTCAAAATGCCAAACAGGAACCAGTACCCTCCTTGACTTCCTGGCTACGATCTTACTACATCTACAGTTGGCCTTTGTTGCTGGAAGGATGCACTACTAACTCATTCTTAGTAGATCACACAGTAGGACCCCCAGGCTCTTTCCTACAAAGCTGCTTTCTAGCCCGTCAGTTCTCAGCTTAAGTTGCAGAGGGTTATCCCCTGCCAAAAGCAGGACCTCACATTTGTCCCTACTGAAATTCCACCTTTTCCAGAGCAAGAGTCCTCCCCAACAAGATGCCAACTAAGATTTCATCTGGCAAGGGATTTCCTGCTTCGATGCCCAGTCTCTAGAAGTAGCAGAAAGCTTCCCTTGCTGGTTTGCTCAAACAATAACGAGATAAGTTAAATACACTTCCTCAACAAGAAGGACGTAAAGAGCCAAGATGTAGCAATCTGCCAACAAGGCAGAAAGCACACATTTTAGCTGCAAAGAGCCCATAAAACCAGCTAGCCTAAAAGAACTCTGTTCCAAAAATAACAGCAGAAGCATTGGTACAAACGAAGGGTGGGGTGAAGAGCAAATATTTGAGGAGAAAGCATCACCTACATACTTTAGAAGAACATAAGCCCTGTAAAGCCAAAGCTTGCGTGTCCATGTAATGTGAGCATGGCATGGTGGGACTGCTCAGATAATTCCTTACCGAATTGTTCAGGAAACTGTTTGTGGTGGTGATTTTCATCTGTTTGCTAGGAAGGGGAGAGACACTCTCATCATCATCTTCCATGTCATACAGACCCTGCAGAGAAGCAAGGTTATAGTTTACAAGCAGACAGATTTAATCTAGACATTTCCAAAATAAGTAGTTTTCCCTTGTCTTCAACCATGTTCAGGTAATGAACATGACTGCATTGGACTTTACTCCTGTCATTGCAGCTGGTGGACACAGAAGGTACAAAAGTCCATTTCAAAGCATCAGTGTAAAATCTATCAGTCTTCTCCTGAAATTCCACAGTAAAGCTGTTTCCCTAAGTGTACTGAAATCACATACAGATTCCTCTAATCGCTAGACCTCATTAGGACTGCTGAAACCAAATTACTGGAATAAAGCCTCAGCGTCTTAATTTTTAGCACCCTGCTACCTTTAAAGTTGAAGCCTGTGCATGTGATTTTTAAATTGGGTTTTGTTTTTTTTAATTAAGCAGACGCCTGCTAAACACACCTAAATTGAACATTCCTTTGGAATAGCCTGCTTTCCTCAGCACTGCACATATCCATCTGGCACTACAAAACACCGCACTAGAAGGTTTACTGAATAATTAATTTCCCAATTTAACTTAATGCTCATAGCCCTGCCTTAAAATACTGAGGCGAACTCCTACACAAGTATTTTTTTTCATAGACTCTAAATAATGTTAAGAAAAAGTCTAGACACAAATGGCACTGCCCAGAACATAAGAAGTCACAATTCCAAGCAGCTTTCCATTAACTCAGCAGAAAGGTAGAGAAAAACAGTGGGATTAGCAATGAGAGCTTGCAAAATCAGTGGGTTGTCATAGTCAGCAAGATTCTGATTTACAAACAGGGAAGTTGTTCCAGTCACAGAAATGCTATGAAGGAAAAAAACCAAAAGGGATGAGATAACAGAGGAGAATTGTGCAGAAAATAAAAGAGCTGGGAAAAACACTAGCCATCAGGATAATGGACTTGAGTTTGAGACAAATAAAATGGATTCTAGGCGTACAGAGATAAGGTCAGAATAATGAAGACACTTCCTTAAGTGACAGCATCTGGGACAGGTGAGGGTAGCAGGCCAGCATAAAGGTAACATACACAAATAGCTAAAGTTATCATAATCAAGGTCAAAAAAAAAATCCAATCAAAAAAGGACACGATATTGTGAATGTCAGTTTTCCAATACTTCATGTAATACTTTATGTGTATACACACAAAATAACACAAGTAACAGAAACATGTGATTCCTCTCTGAAAACACCCAAGGTAGTAAGGTGGTTGAATGGCTGGGGGCTGTGGCAAAGTACCAGAAGAGATGGCACAAATTCTAGGGTCTTTCTCAAAATCTGCTTGATAAGGGATAAGGCAACTTTGAAAGTACATCAGAATACTAGTTAACATCATTCACTATCGAGTTTTCAGCAGGTACCCAGAGCTGGGATTTTTTCACAGTAAGGTTATAACTTCTCCCACCTCACTGAAGCACATTTGACCATGTACAGTCATATTGACTCTTTGAAGTGCTGGCAGCATGGTGAATCAATACAACCAACAACCTGATCTGATGTGGTGTCACTGAGAAATTCTCAGAAAGACAGAGCTAAAGGTCACGGTCTCTAGAGAACAAAACACATCAGCACATACAGGCATATCTACTTCTCATTCACACAACACACAAGGAATCTCAATTACCATGAAAGTGTATTAATCACACAAGAATAGGAAACCAAGCTGATGGAGAATTTCCAAACACTTTCCTTTCCTACTTCAAGTTTTCTTTGCACCTGCCAATGTTTATGGACAGATTTCCTTCCCTGCCAAAGGTAACAAACAGAGCACAGAGCAGGTACACACCTGTTTGTGTGTATGGTTGTTCACCACATTGATCCTCATTCCTGCTGGATGAGAGTGTCCAGGAACTGGTGCCTTCTGCTACAGTTAGAGAAAAATAATCAAAACATTAAATATTACAGTCCATCAAGTCCCCATTTCAGAAGATCAGAGCTGTTAGTTGATACCCTCTTGCTTTAAAGTATATTACAACACTATGCTCTTAGATTACATCTGTGCTTCCTGTAATATGTTCAGTATGAGAGAGACTCACTTAAATTGAAGAAATTAAAACCTAAGGCCACACAAAGAAACTGATTCAAATTACTGAGGTTTTAGTCCAAGATAATTGGGAAGGGATAGTCCTGCCAGGCTACATTTCTGCCAATACAAACCCATGAATGGGCTAAATCAGAAAGTAAGCATCTCTTCTTTCATGCTATAAGCATCGAAACATGAATATCTCTATCAAACTCAACAAGCTGGGACACGACATATTCAGTTCCATTTTAAAGGAGAAGCATATACTGCCCCGTAACAGTACAGCTGAAATAAACTGTAGTGGAATAAAATCATACACAGGATAGTGTAGCTGCTCCTTCTGAACCTGTTACAATGTGAAACAGGGATGCCAAAACAGAAGCAGTCAGGGAATATAGCTGTTCAATAACTGAAATCATGCAACAGTGCCCTCAAAAACACCATTTTGTTTTTTGGAAAAGCTGGAAGCTCTCCATTACAGAAAAAAAATGGATTTTCTTACAAAAATACTCCACACAGGCACTAAAATCTTCAGATTTGCATTTTCTCTAGACTGTAACTTACACCATAACACCCTCATGTTTCAATTTGCTAAACAATTCAGAAACAAGGATACCCACCCTACAGAAACAGCAGCAGATCTACAGAAATTCTTTGGGTTTCAAAGACTTCTCCTTGCTTTATGAGAAACAAGACCCCAGGACAAGACATCTAGAGCTGTGTGCTACACCTTGGACCAAGATACTCTAGTTTGACTGCTCAATATTGGGAAGATAAGAGGGTCATGGGCAATTTAGAATTTTAGTGTAAGTATTTTTAAAAATCATTAGATAATTGCTCATGTGCAAGGTTCTGTCTACAGTCTCAATCACGATTATAGTATTTTTCCTTGCACTGTGTTGTCTAACAAACAGAAAATACCATTGGTCAAACCAAGTCACAAAAAAAAAAAACCCCAACGGTCAGAAGCAGCAGCCACTGCACCAAGTCTCTGGAAACTACTTTAACTCCTAGGAACTTTATAGAAAATGTTCAACTCCTAAGGATTGATGGTGGTGATTTGGCTTAGGACAGCAAGAGTACTAATTACCATACTAATTAATGACTACTGAACAGACTGCTCTATTGCTCTGCGATTAGCCCTTCTTACAGCCACAAGAGCCCTTTCTCATGCAGAGCACTGCGAAACTTCCTAGGCTAATTTACAGAAGAAACATGTTTGATACTCCTGAGCAAAACTCACAGCTGAAAAGAAAGCAGACTCATCAAGGCTTTCAAACTGATGAAGTTTTCTGACTATGTGTAAGCACACTGCTGATTTTGAGGAGGACAGAAATGAAAGAGAGAGGCTAGGAACTTCAGTTCCATGCTTGTAGAAGTGAGGAGTAAAACCACTCCTCAAACAACAACCCTGACAGTCTGGAAACTTCTGAGTCTGCCCACAGTACCTAACAGAGTTCAACACCAATTGTTTCTCCAGGAAGCTGGCTAAGAATCAAGTTGCTGCACACACAGCAAAGTGCAATTAGAAAATTGGCCAAGGAAATCAGCAGGTCAGGCTGACCAACTGAGTATAACAGAAATGAAATAAATCTTGAGCCTCAGAAGGAATGCATCACATAATCAGGCAAATCCCTGGAAATCAGGGCTTTCCTGAAAACCATAAAAAGAGAAAATTGTCGAAGAGCTCATTGAATTTTAGATCTTCTCAGATACAAACACAGCTGTATATTCTAAACTGTTATCTCACCACTAGGATAAACCAGTTACCTAGACAGGACCACATCAGACTTGCAAAGATGAAAGGTATAAGAATGATGAAAAAGCCTGCATCATTTTCTTTGCATTTAGGTGGGAAAGAGACTACTTAACCATTCAAGGCATCTGCTTTAAAGCTGACAGGAGCACTGCTTTAGTCTTTTTGGGCCCAAAATTAAAATGAAAGTGTAAATGAAAGGTGTGATTATATGAAAAGCTCCAAGCAGCTGCAAGGACACAGAAAAAGATCAGACTCCTGCCCCACAGGCTGGAACAAACTGTATCATCATCAGTTCTACTGTAAACATACGAACATATTAATGTATTATCATGTCTACTGCACTGCCATAGAATAACTGAGGGGCTCAGAGGTGACTTGCTTCACCTACTTGGATTGTTTTGGTGATTTTCATGGCTAGATTTACTGTCCCCATAGCTGGGCTTATAGCAGCTGGAACGCTCCTTTTTAAGCTGATCTTCTCTCTGGCATCCACCACTTTGGTCACCTTTTCGGCAGCAACACTTTGCTGCTTACGGGAATTCAACATCTCTCGAGCATCCTGCACCTTCCCTTTGATTTTGAACCGAGCGTCCTTTTGAACCAGTTTTTCACGGGCATCTTTAACCCCCAGTTTGTGTCGGGCATCGGTGAGTCCAATCTTCTGTCGGGCATCAAATGTCCGCTGGAAGCTGACAGCTGACGATGATCTATTTAGAAGATTCTGCTGGATCCCAGGGCGAGATCTTACACCTCCAAACACTGGCCTTGTGTTAAGTCTGGGGAGGGGGAAAAAAAAAAAAAAAGAGAGTTTCAGACATTATGTGATACAGTGTCAGTAAAAGTATTTGTGTTGCTGCAAATAAAAGCTTATTATGACCGCACAGAAATCCACTCAGATTGGATGTCTAAATACAAAAGCAGAGTTCCTAAGCTGTTTTATGCTGGATTTTACTTTCTACATAAACAGCTAACGAACTGATTTCCAAAATCCATCCTTAAGATCACATTTACAAACGACAGGGTCTGACTTCAGCTGGGCTAAGTACATACTACATTTAACCAAAATTCAACAACTCAGGTACTTTGGAGAAACCTTTAAAGACAAAGAGGAACAGAAGCAGACTTTCTAGCCCTAGGACTGAACAGGTCTGCTAAAGCATCTTTTGTAATACAGTAATATAGCCCAGTACAAAGGAAACATGGAACTACACAATTTCAAGAATTCTGGGTTGCAAGTTCAGATTTGGGGGAGTATAGCAACTTGGATTTTAGGATGGACAAGCACCAGCAACAGCCTCAGTTCAAAGCCACCAGTTTCAAGGTTGATTAGCTTCCAGCAAGAATAGTTACCAGTCAAATTACTTTTTAACACGACTGCCTCTTCTTTAATTTACTAACAGAACTACTGCACTCGATGGCCTTTATTTTTTAAACACATCATTATCACAATACTGAGCACAGAAAGATAACAGCCCACAGAAAGGACCACATTTGCACTTGCACACAAGTATTCCAAAGAAGCAGCACAATATGGAGTGAAAGGTAAAACTAGCTTCTTGTTACAGGTCTGATACACTTTTTTCAAAATCTGCCCTAAAAACCAAAATAGCTTATCTGATTTTTTTAATCCACTTCCTCTTGTAAGTATTTTTAAGGTTTCCTTCTTCTCCATTGGGTTTCTTTTTTTTAAAAAAAAGGATGACAAAGTACTAAGAGAAATTTTAAAGTTAAGCTACTAAAAAAATATTATTATTGTTGACTTTTTAAAACTCAAAATAAGCTAGAGGGCTACAGTGTTCATCTGCTTCCTGAAATGTGTCGTCCAGTACTATAAAGTCTAAAAGTAGGTATCTAGAATTTGTTGTCACACTCAAAAGGTTAACATCACAAAATCAAATGATGATGTTATTTCAACTCTTCATACAGCTTTATATCAGTACTTCCTGATCCAACCCCACAATCTTAACATCATATATATATATATACATTTACAGTCGTCTATTCGGTGGAGAGATTCCTAAAATAAAACAAGGAGAGGAAAGACTGAACCTCTGCCTCTGTATCTTTCATTCTTGTGTCCCAACATCTGGAGAGGTGGGACTGGGGTCCCATTTTGTTACCTAGCTAAGAATCCTATAGCTGCTCTCTCATACATCCAAAGCACAACAGGTAGAAGAAACAGGAGTACTATTAAGACCATTTATTAAAATATATACAGAATAACACAGAAGACTAAAAATACCCATAAAGTAACAGCCACAGAGCAAGACTTCCCTCACAATTTTTAAAAGCATTGATTTAGCTATGTTGAAAGCATTTCTTTAGAGTGCCACACAGGGCTTGATGAGTGGTTCTTTCTAATTGAGCATGAAAGAGGTCAAAATAAATCAAGAAATATATGTATCAGCATTTAAGCCAGCATTAGTTAAAACTGTTAATGACACCAATGAAATTGGTTAGGAAACTCTGTACTGAGGATTACACTATTTTCTGAAGACTTGTGTTTATCCTAGTAAACAATTCCCCTCTGGAGATAACTGCTTACCCTACAACAGCATTAACTACTTAGGTACTTTGTGCCACAGCACTTGAAATAAAAAGGGATCTCAAACATCTAATTCACTTTCCAGAATTCCAAGTTCTCACTTGAATATTTTGTGGGTTAGTACATTTCATTGGTTAAGATTTTTCTACTATTTCATCTAGAGCACTGAACAGCATGGATATAAGGATTTCAGTTTACTCAGTTTATCCAGCCTTCACAAAGTCAAGTTTTGCTACCTCAGGAATCTATACAGTGAGCTAAACATGACAAACAAGAGAAGTGTAAGGCACAAAAATTCTTACAGTGGGATTATTGTTCAGCAAATAAAAGCAGGAAGAACTCCTGGAAGAAATGAGAGTTAAGGAGGGATTTGAAAAAGGATAAAGTAGGTACTTGGGGCATAGTAAGCAACCTAGGACTGTTCCAAATATGCAGGATAACACGAATGAAAGTGCAAAGCCAAGGCCTTGTCTAGACTAGGATTTAAATATGTTTGAATATGTTTTGCTAGTATGTTAGTAGATAAATTTCAAAATATTACTCGAGACATGTAAGTGTATATACATTCAGAGTTAAAAATCTAAGAGTAATAAATAAAAAGAGCAACAACAAAAAAAACCAACAAAGCAAAAGCATGCTGAGCTAACACAGGTGGGGGAAAATCCATGGACAAAGTCTTCAGAATCATCAAGAGAGTACGGCAAAAGGGAAAACGAAAAGCTACCAAAGGAGATGCCAGGTAAGAACTGCCAGCTGCTGCACTGGAGTAAACGGCCCAGCCTACACCGGCGACAGCTGCTGTACAAAGAATCAAGCTGATCCTGGAGCTGATCTGCAACATGCTCCACATCCACACAAGCATTTCAAACAATCTGTCGGAGCACCATTAGCTACGCTACAGGGACTACAGCCTCCGAGGGTCGGGCAGCGATGCAGGCGAAGCCCCGGCAGTCTCGCCCGTCGGCCCCGCTCGGTTACGGCTCCCTGAGCACCTCCACCCTCCCGCGGCTCTCCCACAAGGCACCGAGCCGCTCCGGGGAAGGAAGGCGGGGGGACCGGGCACCTCCAGGCAGTGCCCGGACAACACCTGCGGCCCGGATACCGAGGGGGCCGAGGGGTGCCGACCCCAGTACGGGGAGCAGCGCTGGGTTAGTCGGCGGGGAGGAGCAGGAGGGGGCAGGGTCAGCGTAGGGTTGGTGCCGAGACTCCCGAGGGAAAGGAGAAGGGATATGGCAGTGGGTGCCCCTGCCCCGCTGGGGCAGCGCCGGGCTGGGGGCGAGGTGGGGGGGCCGCCCCCGCCCGGCCCTGACCGACGGCCGCCGCCACCAATCACATCGCGGCGCGGCCCCGCAGCCCAACAGCCGGACCAACGGGAGCTCGAGGGCGGGAGCACGGCCGGGCCGCGCCGAGGCAACTGCGGCCCGCAGGACACGGACCGGGGCCGCCGGAAAGGAGACGCGAAGAACGGCCGGGGGCCGCCGGGCCCGGGGCGCTGCGCCGCCCTCCGACCGCTCACCTCCCCTTCACCGTCACGCCGCGTTTCCGTATGAGCTCATCCAGAGACAGGTCCGCCATCTTGTGGCGGGGCCCAACGACGAGACGCAGCAAGGAAGCCCCGGAGGTGACGCCGTAGGACTTCCGGCCATCGCCCCACCCCCAGAAGCTCGACGGGCCCCGCCCTCGGCCCCGCCCCGTGCGGCGGGGAGCGCCCACAACCCCCCGCGGCTCCCGGGCCGCTCATTTGCATACGATTCCGAACGTCCCGGTGCGGTTCTGCTCGCGGCAGCGGCTCCGTGGCGCAGAAGGGACAGGGACCGGACAGAAACGTAAGGGAACTGTCATTGAACTTATCCGTGATGAGATAACTGGGGAGCCGCTCGCCCTGACCTATAGAGCTAGCGCGCAGAGGTGTTCCGGCGGAGCTGACAAAATGTAGTTATGCCTTAAACTTATGAGTAAGGAAAATAACGACCCGGGGTGACGCCCGGGTCCTCACTGCCAATGTGAGAGGAATTTTTGCGCGGGTACAGGTCGCCCCCGGGTGCCCCGCCTACTTCGCGGGATGCCCGGGTGCCGTGATCTGCCCGACCCTCTGTGCCGCGCGTGCCAACGACAGAGCCCTTCTCTGTGTTCAGCTGCAGTGCTTGGGGCAGAGCTGGCCCGCTCGTAGCGTCATCCGCCCACTGCGACGCGGCCGGACACCGCCTCCTCAGTGCTCTAGCACGTGGCTACCGGGAATTCGAATTACTTAACAGTTCAAAAATAGCTTAACCAGTGTCTCCCTCCTCCTGCTGCCAATGGGAAACACCTCAGGACACCTTCCCAGGACATTCCTGAGATAACATTACTGTGGGGGGTATTGGGAAGAAGGGGCAATGACTCTGCAAAAACGTAAAAGCCATTTTAAAACCTGTTTAAACCACAGTTTTCCCATATAATGCAGGTTTAGTGCTACAGAGCTCCATCTAGCCAGTATCCTGTTTCCAACCTGCAAGGACCACCAGACACCCTTTCAACCTCAGTGCTCTTTGTGCAGCCACAATGCCCTTTGGCAATACCTCCACTCTGCTGCATGATGAACCACATCCTCCTATTCATTTTGCTTCCATCTGCCTGGTCCTTTCAACTGAAGGTGGAGAGTACACTCTCTCTTCCACCTGTGATCCCTGAAGTCATCTTCTGTCCAGATGAAGAATCCAGGCCTGCTCAGACATTCCTTCAGTGAAGCTTCTTTCCCTCTTCAGCACCCCCTTTCCATGCTAAAGTCTCTGTGGGAGGCTGGTTAGGGGGCATGAGCCTTGCCGTTGTGGGAAGGAAGACTTTAAACCTCAGGATCTCCCACTGCCTGGATTTCTGACTATTTTACTCTCACTGTGAGACACAACAAGCTGCAGCTCATGTTTCACAGGTTCCTCCAGAGCTGTGAATGAGAAGTCAAATATTTGCTCAGGAACAGGCCTAGACCTCTGCTTCCCTCCCGGAGGCTGGGAGAGGGAGGAAGGTGCAAGCAGCAGCAAAGAGATCTCCCTGAGTGCAGGGATCCCTACAAAGGGCTTCTTGCACAAACGTGATGAGAAACTTTCAGGCCTGCCCTTTGCTTTTCCAGAGATGGGTTCCTTGAGCACGTCCCTTGTCAGCTGAGACCCCACCCCACAACGTGGAAGTCAGAACAGAGGAGACCATTTCCCCATCTCTAACCAATATCTTTTTTAAAATATTAATTAGGGAATTATGCAAAGGACTTCATATTAACCCTGGGATAGTATATCGCACAGCGTCTGATTTTAAATATTACGTTTGTTGCATTGTATAGAGGCACATGAAGCAGCTAAAAGCAGAATGATGTGGCCAGAGAGAATGTCAGATAAGTTGCCATGGAGCAAGATCACATCATTACTCAGTCCAGATAAAGTCCTTTGGTCCCAATGACTGACTACAGGTTTAAATGTGTGTCCTTGCTCTTCAAAGGACAGAAATCTGTGTGCTTGGTGTGTCAGAAGCCAAATAACTTTTCTAGCTGATATCAATTAGAAGAGATCCTAACCATCTAAGCTGTTACTGAAAACTTAATTCTTCTCTATTAATTATTACAAAGCTGTCAAAACTTTAGTATGTAGGCAGCACACTCCTCTTGGGCTGCATTAATACCATCACCATAATCATTACCTTGACACAGAAATATTTTATATGAAAATTATTAAACAATTATGTTATTGAACCCAAGGGGGAATAAGCTGCTGTAAGGGTAATTTCTCTGTCAGGTTTTGTACAATGAAGTAGAATATTAATAATTACAATAACAATCTCTTGACTTTTTTTTTCCGTAGGGAAGACACAGAGACCTGAACATTTTTGAAGGTTATACCAGGAATGTCAGTTAATGTGAGTTCTGTTTGAGTTGTAGTTCTTGTTTATGTTAATAAAGTGAGTTTTGGCTTACTCTGCTAATTATTTATTGAAACATCCTTCTTTATAGGAAATAAATAATTTTTAAAAAGAATAGAAGACAAAAAAGTACCACAACTGGGATTTAGATTGGAATAAAACATTTTCAGATATAATGGGATATTCCTATTATGGTAAAACTTTAAACTATTAGCAAAATACACAGGACCGGCCTCTTTTTTTCTATTTCCTTTGCCGGAGTTTTTTCGCTTATTTGCGTAACCCAGAACAGAACAGGACCTGTTTGTTGGGTTGTTGTTGCTGCTTTTTGTCCAGGTTAGATGTGGGTGCTGCAGCAGGAAAGGCCGATTCTCACAGCCTGGCTGCGGGGGCTTTGTCCTGCCTAGGCAGAGGAGACAAGTGCTCGCTTCCTCCTAAGCTCGCCCACGTCTGGCAGCCAGTTGAGGTAATGCTTTTGTGCTGGCATCAAACACTGGCACTGCCAGCATGAGCCTCTCAGTAAGTGTTTTAAAGTTTCTTACTACTTATATTGTTCAAAATGATGTGGTGAGTTACTCGACATACCCATTCAAAGGAAAGTTTGTTTTGCTTTTTAGTGCTGTTATTTTACTTTGTTTCATTTGACATTTCTGTAACAAGCAACCCTTTTGATTTCTTTAGTAATGTTCAGACTTTGCTCTTCTTGAGCTGAATACAATTTTCCTTTTAGCCCAGATTTTGAATCCTTTGTGGTTGGGCTGCAGACATGTTAGGAAACTGGTTCCCAAACAAGCTTGGCAAATTGAAGAACCATGTGAGAAGTTAAAGTGCTCCTCAGTTAGTACAGTTGTAAAAGGCTATATTCTGAATCTCCATTGTACTGGTTTGTCCGAGAAGAGTAATTTCTGCATGGAGATACCTCCCATCACACAGATACCTACCAGCTGCATAATTTTTCAGAAGCTGGGAAAAGACCATATTTGTTCTTTGTAACATGGTGCTTATTGCCTGTGTGTCATTTAAGCTATGGCAGTTCATTATAAATTTTTTTTTGTGAATATTTATTCTACAATCTAGTAGTTCCCTGGCCATAATCATGTGGCTCTTTCACTAAACAGTTTTTGTGCCCTCTTAGTTGTCTCCAGGTACCAGGACCTGCCAAGCAATGCCTGCAGCAGCAGCTGCTCACCAAGCGGGAAGTATTTCACTATGGATTCCCTGAACAGAGACGTGCTCAGGTACACTAACCATACACACTGCCTGCCTCTAGATGAGTATGAGTTCTCTTGCCAACCAGAAACCTTTCTATTCTTTTGGTTGATATTTGAACACTTGGAGTCTATTTTTTATTAATGTTAGACTCCATGACCATCATGGGCTTATATTCCAGACTTGAAAGCCCAGCCTTGATTCACAACTGAAGTGAAAGCAAACAGTAAGAATTAAACAATAAGTTGTTTAGGGTGTTAGAAATGTTAAGAAAAATTGGTCCCTGCCCCACATAGCTGTCCTCAGAGTATATGGTCAAGAATGTAATCCAAACCAGTCTGAAAAGAGTAGTTTTAGTCCTCTTCAGTTCCTAAACTACCGTTGCCTCTGCTTTGCCTGTGTGTGCCAGGGGCATCCTAAATCAAAGAATGCCTCAGGAATAAAAGCTTCTGGTGTAGTGGTTTCCATGCTTGTGGAATTTGAATTGCACCACTGTTTTGTATACATATTTAGTGTATTTCCTGCACTGTCGAATTCTAGCTAGATAAATTGGTAAACGTGCATTATCAAATGCCAGTTAAATTTGTCAAATAATTCATACCAGATATTTGCTCTGAAGCACAGTTAACCCTAATATAAAATAGCATATGTTCATCAACATGATGTTGTTGATGTTTTTGCTTTCTTAGTCCTTCAAAAGAGAAGAGAGTGAGAGCTGATGAACTATACATTTTTTTCCACCCAATTTGTGGGTGAAAAATTTTTATCTTGTGATTTACGTGCATTTGGGTGGGGAAGGCAAAGGGGAGAAGAGAAGAAATGTGAATCTATTAACTTCTCTTGCTCATGAGTGAACAGTCTCCCAGTCTGTTATCCTGTTTCATGAGAATTTGGTTTCAGTAACCCAAGACAAGCATGTGTAGAAAATGAAACTGCTTGAAACATGCCGGCTTCAACCATGAAAGAACTCAGCATTGCTCCTTAGGTCAATTGCCCAGTTCTTCCTTCAAAATTACCCACGTGGGTATTTGAGTGATCTTAATTCTCATAGGAGTCTATTGTGAGGAATAACGAATTTCTAAGGAAACTTTTTTTTGTAAAATAGCTGCTATTTACCTTCCCAGGTGCCCTTCTGGAAAATGAGCATGAGATATATCTCCATGCATTTAACCAGAGTCCAGGCACTTTAAAAAGTGAAAAACTTTCAAAAGAGAAGTTAGTGTTATAATGCAAGTATGAGTTATGTGTTGTTGCAAGATCTGGGAAAATACAGGGATGCTGTGTCTGGGGTCAGGCTTTGTCCCTCCTAGAGGAAGGCACAGTGGTGGGATCAGAGCTTTTGCTGTGTCTGTGAAATATTTGCTCTGGGATAACTAAGGGAGGTCATTTGTCTTGCAGGACCTGAAGGTTTCATTATCATCAAATTGCCTTTTTACACACACACATGCACATCTGAAACTCTAAGGGCACTATTAACAGTACTGACCAGGTACTTCTAGTGATCTAAAGGGGGTCCACTGGATAATCACAAGGCTGTCTTGCTCCTTTTTCTAAGAGCTGAGCCTCCTGCATGCTGGTCCCATGGCTTTCTTGCAATGGGCAGGAGACTTGCTCTGAGCCAAAGCATCTGTTTACATTTTCTCTCTCTAGGTATCTGAACCCTTGAACCCTTTGCAGCTGTTAGAAAGAGACTGAATAATGAGAGACAAATGCACTGGCTCACTGGCCTATCCATTCTGTAACCAAAGCTTCCTGCTTGTGTGAAATAAATGAAAGTACATCACAGAGAGAGAAAAGGTCAAAGCATAGCTAGCAGCTAAGGAGATATCTTGGATTATGACTGCTGGCATACTTATCCTCTGATGGAAGATATCCTATCCTCCAGAAATTGGGGCTCTTTGAGTTATGGAGCAATAGAGGCCAGCTATGCACCAGGTTGAGACCTGAGATATTGTCTGTGTGTTTTCTAAAATACTTAGCTAACGCAGTGTAGGATTAGTTCACCAGAAGCAGAGAATCAGTTAAATTATGGGATGTTGCTGCTGCAGAGCATAGGAGGCAAGGAGCAGGATCAGAGATTCTGCTACTCAGAATTGTGACAGACCTGTGCAGGAAAGGCAGGAGAAGCCAAACACAGGGTACTTCCCGTTTACCCATCCCAACTGGCCTTGCAGTTTACTAGCATTCCATATTGTGGCCTGGAGAGAGAGCTCTCAGGAGCACCCCAAAAGCTGGGGGAGGCCACAGCCTGCTGCACTCTTTCTGCTATTCTTCAGTACTGTGTCTCAGTGATGTGGTCTAACCTTAACCTCTCTCACTTCAGTGAGGACACCAGAAAAACTGTTTTCCTAGACAAATGTGATGTTGGGTGACACAGGTGGAGCATTGAGTGTGCTGCTGATCTTTCAGTCAGTGTTGCTACCAGGATAGAAGTGATAATTTTAAATTCCGCTAGGAACAGCCTCTTTCTCCCTCTCTGCACTGTGGGGAGAACAGAAGACAAATCTGGGTAGGATATAGGGCCAAAGAAGGAAGGGAAGACAATTCTGGGTTATTTCATGATTGCATCTGGTACAACATGAGGAAAGGCAGGACATATCTCTGTGATTCTCTGTGACATATTCTGTGATTCACCTGTTCTTCAGGGACATTCTTGTCAGAGGCTTCAGGCTATCTCAGGACAGAGCAGCAGCCACAACCATTATCCCTGCTCCCAGTGACCTTTCTAGAACAATGGTGTTATATTGATTACTCCAAAGTGCTTAGACTTAGCTGTGACCTTTGATACTCAAATCCTGCATCTTGTTTTACTGGTAGGAGTGGTTTAAGAAGTACAACCCACACCAAACGCCTGGCTTAACTCACTGCACAGGTGCACTGGATGTTTGTCCTGGGTGAAATCTCACAGTCAAACACCAAAAACTGGGGAAGAAACATTGTGTTGGATCACGGGCTAGATGTCCTTTGTGCCAGAAAATGGGATAGTCTGGCAATAGAGAAATTTCACACACAGAGATACTTTGTGGCAATCAGTGGACTTTTGTTGCTAATGGATGTAGTACCTGGTCTACTCTGAGAGGTTAAAAATCCTCTAACTGTTGGCTGTTTTGGGGCTACTGCACTCTAGGCCAAATGACACTTTTTACAGGGAGGGGGAAATTGTTGCTCCTTTGAGATCAGCTGAGCATATGTGACAGGGAGAAGGTGTTTTAGCCTAAGAGCCCAGGTCTGCTGGATTCTGCTGGGTGTTGTACATTTGTTGAGAAAATCTTTAACTGTAACAAATAGTACTCAGTCTTGTGAATTCCTTTAACAGACAGTGTGTCGTCCTGTATTCACCTGATTAGTGTGTGCAAGTGGATATCTTAGCCTTGAGAATAAAGACTGGGCCTGAGCAATGATGATAAAAAGGTATAGCTTGGCCAGACCACAAAGCTGGAATGCATTCAAGGAGAAGAAACTGGTTTTAGGAGGCTCATGACTATAAAAGGATAATTTGAGGAATGGGATGTTCCCCAAAAACCACCAGAGACCCTCAAGAGAGCCCTACTGTAATGTAAATAAGTTCTGAGAAGTTATTTAAATATGTAAAAGAGTTTACAGGAATTTTTAACATATATTTATGAGTTTGGGGAAATGTATTTAATAAGTATGAGTTACATAGATGTAAACTATTATGTTGGATAGCTGGGAGTGCACGTTAGGAGGAGCCATCCCCCATGCACGTGTCAGAAAGGCAAGGTGAATATACAAGAAACACAAGAACTGGAGAATTTTTGTGACTTTGCAGAAAACGAGACTTGTTTTGTCAAGGAAACAATCGTCCAGGCTGCTCTGTGGAGGGACACGGGTAAGTGCCACCTGCAAAACCTCAGAGCAACTTAAAAACACTAATACAGAACCTCCGCTGCAGAAAAACTTAACCCAGAGGCTGTGACAAATCAAAATTTTACTCAGCATTATTAGACATTACGGTATGGAAACTGCACAGTCTCTGTACTGTGATGTTTGCAACTTACTTTGCCTTTATTATAAAGATTCTTTTGTTCTGCACTTCAACATCTTGTCTAATGTACTTTATTCCACTGTGCTTTTGGAAAATATCCTGTGGTCACTGACCATGTTTAATACATTGCTAAAATATGTCACACACAAAGAACATGCTATCCACCTAATGGCCAAATCACTGGAACCTTACAGTAAGAGTAATTAATAACATCTCTGGAGTACAAAGAGTTCCTATTGCCTTTTTTAACAGATACAAAATAAACTGAATTTTTCATTCAGCTGTGATAATTATTCTCTTTTGGGAATTACTACAAGAGTCAGAACAATTGTACATCCAGAGGCTTTCTAATACTTCAGCATTAAAAGAGAGACTGTATGTGGGCACAACACAGTTCAAATGTTGTTACTTTCAAAATATATTCTTCAGCAGTAATTTAATAACATATTTCAGCACTCAGAAGAATTTACATCTGCATCTCTGCTACATCTTCCATTTTTCATCTCTTTGCTGTCTACTCTTTCAGCTGGCAGGTTCTTTACGTAATACAAGGTTGATTTAAGCTATTTTCTATTTTTTTTAGCATTTTTCTTTGGTTAGAGCTGGTGCTATCTGCAGAAAACAAGGTCTTAAAGGTGAGGAGATAGTTTGGAAGTAGAAGGATGTGGAGGTTTTTTTTTCAGTTCTGCCACCTCCTCTGCTTAGATATGGCTTTGTGCCTCTGTTTTTCCACCTATCTCATGTTCTTTTATCTGTTTAGTCCTTCTAGGGAACAGCTCAAACTCTTTAGGCTTATGCAGTGTAGCATATAAAGGCCCTCACATTTATTGTAAAAATAAATAATCCCTTTGGTGGACAATTGCTGTGTTTATTTACATTTATTTATTCTGTCTTGTATACCTCTTGTCCTTATTTTGCAAATTTAAAATATACCAGTTCAAATATTTTTTTTTTAAGAGTTTTTATTGAGGTACCTAATAACAGGTCAGCATTCCAGGAAAAACTCCCTATCTTGCTCCCAGTGTCATAACTGAGACAGACTTACTTATGTGTAGTGGTTTTTGAGTTTTACACTTGCTGAAGTTTTTCAAAGCAGGAAAGCAATAGGAATTACCTTATGTAAGGCTGCTGTCTTGTACATTACAGTGTTAAAGAGTTTTATTTTTCCCAATGTTCTCAGTGACAGAGAGAGAGCAAAAAGTCTGCTTCTGATGTTAGGAGATACTGGGAAGTGTATGTAAAGCCTGTTAGAAAGGTTGCAGCAATGCTTGTAGCTTTCTGAAGACTTTTAAATCAATCTTTGAAATATAAAGCTTTGCAACTTGAATATTTTAGCCTATCAAAAATGCTGTTAAGGAGAGAAAAATCAAAGGAAAGGACCATACATAAGGAGATGCAGAAGCGATGAGATAAAACTGATGTAGAGCATAGGACCAGACTGGGAGAACCACAGGGTCTTAAAAATTAGACCAAAAAATTTCTATGCACATAACAAATAGAGCATGGCAGCTTGCCATATGTGCAGTATTATACCTGTATAATCACATGGCATTTGGCTCAGGGTCATGTTGAAACTTCTGCTTGCTGGTACTGGGCAATTTCCCTGTCATTTACCTTCTAAAGCCTGGAAAAGATGAAATACTAATGCACTGCTCATCTGAGTCTGCAACACCTTGTAAGGTATGAAAAAATAACTATGGTGGTTCTTTTTTTTTGTGAAAGTTGTAGGAAGTATGGTGCATATCTAATTTTAATTCACCTGCTCTATTCCATAATAAATATTTCCAATAAAGGTCTTTTACAGTCAGTTTCTCAGCATACTGTGGTTTTCTAAAAGCCAGTTTTCTTGCATACACCTGCATCCCAGCTCATGTTGTCAGTAAACTGCAACATGCTTACTAATATTGAATTCCTGAGAGAAACAGAGCAATTTGCTTGCTGGGAGCTGCACAGAAATTTGTCTTTCTTTCTGGGGGCCTGTTGAGAAAATCCCAGGGAGTGCAGCGAAGGAAACTGCTGGACTTGAAAGAAGAACTGGAGAAAAGGACTCGGCAGGCACACAGCGGGATTTTAAGTCTTTTTTATTTGGTAATTCTCAAGTTGCTCACAGAATATTCTCTCACACAAAATCAAATAAATGTGCATTTGCCTCGTAACATCACCCTTATGCCATGAAATACAATCTTTAGAACTCTTTGGTCAAGAGTTGTGGCAGGTTTGTGGCTGAACGGCTGTGGGAGTGGTAAATTGTACAGATGTGGGAAAGCAGCTGAGAACTAACAGGCAGGTGGCATTTGTGAGGAGAAAAGTGACCTTTTAGCATATAAGAGTGAGCCTCTGTGTCTGGATACACAGGCCAATGCACTGCTGTCTTCTGAAAGTCCATTGTAGCCTTTGTGACCCTTGTCTTTTAGCATCTTATCTCTTTCTCAGCTAAGTATACTTTTACCCAAGAAGGATGCCTGTTTCCCAACAGGCCATCTTCATCCTCGCTGCTTATTTGCTAGCAGGAAACGTGAGCCTGCAGTTTTTGCACCTGCTGTAGCCACATGGGAGGTCAGGGATAGCACTGCTGTTGTGGGTCATGCAAAGTGTTGGTCCTACTACGTGCAAGTGCCTCCATAGGGTGGTTGAAAGTGCCACTAATGTCATAAACATTAGTGAAGAGCAGGTAAGGTAGGCTGGAAAAACAATACTCTTTCCACACAAATACTGTTTGAAAACAGCAAGGAACAAATGTTACATAAAATGTATGCATGCCATTGAGGGAAATATCTTCAATTTTTAACACGTTTGCTAATAATTATTTATCCCAGGGGTCCCAGGCTGGGGTTGTCTAACTTACTAGCTCTGAAAAGCAGGTAGTGTATTGGAGAAAGAAAAGTATCATATTGCACAGCAGCTGTTTCATCTTCTTATAGCCATATACATGAGTAGCCTGACTCTGAAGTCATGCTACTTTTCATCCCAGACTACACCTTTCACAATGGTTTGTTCCCCACATTTCATTATAGGCCACAGAAATACTGGTTTTTTTTCCAGTACATCACATCTTTCTTGTCCACGTGCTCTAAATCCTCTGTCAATTTTCCCTCTGCATTCCACTCAGCTTTAACTGGAGGGTCCTGAAGAAGCAGCAAACAATAAATCCTGCAGCACTGCAGCATGAACTGGCTTTGGATGACAGTTTCTGCGTCAACACCAGCTTTCTGAAAACGAAATGAGGAGAGTTTTCAAAGCTTTGTAATGTTATGATGTTAAAATGTTACATTGCCTCCCTACTCTCCTTCTGTGCAGCTGCTCCACATGAGCTAAGCAGTCAAGAACTTCACTTATCAAAGCTGACGGTACTATTTGAGTGGGACATTCAGGGGGCCCAGGGTACTCTAAAGGTTCTTTTATTTACTAAGTCCTGGCTTCTGGATTATTCCAGCATCCTGCAACTGTCTCTGTTTCCTCATAGAAAGATCTGCAAGGAACTTGATGAGGCCAAGCTTTTTGAAAGGCCCAGCAAGCTGCAAAAGGACGAAGCTCGTCTTTGGAAGTTTCATATATATGTGATATATATGTCATATATCTTCCATAAAAAAAAACCTGCTAAGACAATAGTCCATTTGGATAGTAAGTATCAGGGCTTTGTGCACATCAGCAGTGGCTGCAAGCTTTCTCCTGCTTCCCCAGGGCTTTGACTGCTTGTGTTCAGGGTCAGCTCTGCTATAGCATGGCCATATAATCTTGGATTCAACTCCTGCACAAACAGGCAAAGTGGCAGAAAGGGTGGTGTGAGGAGTTATGAGAAGCCTCATCTTCACCCACAGACCTATCACCACTTAGCCCAAGAGCTCAGTGGTGGCTAGGTGCTTGCCTGAGCTGTGATGTTGGGATACCTGTGCCCAACCTTGCTGACCCTGCCTGACCCACAGACCAATTCCACAGTTCAGTCTTGACCTGCCTGATCACTGGTGATCACTGGTCTGTATCCCTGATCACCACCACCGGCCCTGCTCTTTGCACCTTGCGGGGTCCAGTAGGACTGTGCCTTTGTTGGTAAGGACCTTCCTTACAAGGTTACATGTACATTTATCCATACCTGTAGAATATTTTGGGAGTATATGGGCTGGAAGGGCCTTGCCATAAGTGGAAAACAACCTCAAGCAGAAGGGAGACCTCCTTTTTTTTTTTTAAATAACAAGCTGCCCAGAAAATTGAACCACTGCCTCTGTTCCTGGGCTGTATCTTTACTCACCTTAACAATTTCACTGTAAACCTCTGAGTGGTTTTGGTAACATGATTGCCCAAAGAGATTCCTTATTTCTCGCATGATCCCCTACAAAACAAGCACAGCACAAAGCAGCCTGTTTTCATGTATTATGACAAAAACTGGGAATTTTTGTTTCTCAGGTTGTGTCAGTCAGCAGTGGAGAAGTCACTCATTTCAAGCTTTGGAGGAAGGTCCCATACAAGCAACATAGGGCACTCAGTGCCTCAGCCAGCTGTGTATCATGGGACACAGAATCGTATAATATCGCAAGCTGGAATGGTCCCACAAGGATCATCAAGTCCAACTCCCTGCTTGTAATAGGAATAACTCACCTCTTAGAGAGAAAGACCTGTTTTATTCACTGCTGCTCTCATACTTAGGGTTGCTGGAGCGTAGCTTTTTACATCCCCATCCCTCTCAAGTCCTAAGTTATCCCCAGTGCCATTGCCAATAGATTTTGAGCAGTGTCTTTAGCAGAAGCAAAGTTCTAAATGAAGGGCAGCTGCAGATGGCCCTTCTACCCCACTGCCTAGGTCCAGTTACAAAGAAACATGAAATACCTGTTTGATGTTGGTCATAGTGTCATTTGAAGGTGGAATGCCAAGAACTTTAAATATGTCAGCTGTTCTCTGCTGTAAATCTTCTTCACAAGCATCAAACAGCCTCTGCAGTGCAAAACCAACAGCTGATTACAGTGGCAATCACAGTGAAACAAGAGGCGTAGTGTGGAAAGCATGTGCTGAAAATGCATCTGCGTTAGAGTAAATTGTAGGGCCACTAATTCATTGAAATGTGTCTTCAATACCTGTAAAACAAACTGTTTCATTGAGCTACTTGCGTACTGAAGCCCATTCTTCAGCACTTGTGGGGCCTTATCATCACCATCAATGCTAATGATGGCCTAATCTCAGTCTTGTCCTTTAAGGTGTATCCTTTTGGTATTTTCCATCAGATTCCTCCCAGCATCAGAGCAGTGAGTCAGACATCAAAGTGAAGTCTTTCAGCTAGTAGTTCAAGCATTAACCATAAGAAAACTGGACTGTTTTCCCACTTGGGCTTAACATGGGTGTGGTTTGAATGTGCCCTTCTGAAAAGCAGGAGGAAGCAGATCACTGTCAATTTGCTCTCCACAGCGTTCCATAGGCCCTGCTGGGCTGGAAAATCAGAGATCCAAACTAGGGCCCCAACCCTGTCTGATACAGAAATACTAATACTCAAAGGCTGTTATACTGGCTACACCATATTGATTTGATTAGAATCAGATTGAAAAAATGGACAAGAACAAACCTTAATTATGTGACTGCCTTGTTCATACGTCCAACGGTGGGATGTGGAGATCCTGATTCTTTCCCACTCACGTAGCCGGAGCATCTCGTACCTCTGCAGCACAGCAGACAAACGTGAAGGGTCATTCATGTCCTCAGAGTGCTTGTGCATGGCCATTGCTTTAGACAAGAGCTCTGCATTTCTAGAGCAAAAAGGATATTAAAAACACTTAGCTAAGACAGGATGAAACAACGAATAGGTGTAACTATTTTGCATTATGAGTTTATTTCATGAATCCCATGTGCTTCTCAACTACATTTTGTAGCTGGCAAACAGCTTTCATATGGGAGATAGTGCTTCCTCAGCTGAGTTTTGCATGATCACAGTGGAATCTGATCAGGATGCCATCTTGACTATGTCATTGTAGACTGGTTTATTTAATTAATATGTTCAAACTGGGGATGTCTCCTTCCTTCCATCTTCCAGAAGTCAGTTACAAAGAGATGCTGGCAGATTGAAAGTCTGAGGAGAAGCTGTCTGGGCTGTCTGGTCAGAAACAGAATCCCTAAGGACCGGAGGAAGCACGAAGTATGTGGGTTTTCAGTGTAGAAACACACAGTACTTTCAAAATATGAATAAATACCTTACCTCGCCTCTAGCTTTTTGATCTGCCCTTTCAGTTCTCATTTTCCTCTTTCTCTTGAAGGTCTTTTCTGACAGCCTTTCCAGGAAATGCTCTGAAACAGATTTCTATTGTGAAATATTTTATTTGTACTTGGACACTGGCACAACAGAGGACTCACCCCTACTGAATAGTCTGAGTTCCAGAAAGAAAGCTGGGGAGTGGGAAAGCACAGAGCATCCAGGAAAAACTCCAGGGTAGCTCAACAACCTCCCCTGAAAGCCTCCACACAGGATTTATGCTCAAATCAAGGGGGAAGCTATTTACATCAGAAGAAATGGAGGTGTGGTTGTGAGGATCATTATGATTCTCCCCTTGTATATAAATTTTTAATATAAAGAATAGCATTACCTGTTGCAACTCTCCAGATGTCGTAGTTGAGTATTAACAGAATGAGACCAAACTCTGTTCTCCTTGTCCATCCATCTATCAGGGGAAGAAAGAAATAATAAACCACCTTGCAGTCAGTAGGCAAGTATGTATTAAAGTCTTACAAAATGCACAAGCTAAACTTCCTCCTTCCAATTTCTGATCAGCCCATAGGGAAAAAAAATCCAGAGATGAAAACTTCTCAAGACTATTCTTTGACAGATGGGTGGTTTGTGATTCTGTGAGTCAACAGCAATAGTACAAATAAAATATTCCCAAAGTGTAAGATCTGCATATAATATAGTGCAGATCAAACAGCTTCTGTAAATTGGCTCTGCGTTTCCAGTATAGACTGGATGAAATTTGTTGCTAACTCAGAACCCTTGTGTCTGGCTTATTTGTAATCTTCTGTCCAACCTGCCCTAGTGTGCACCAGCTGCAGTTGACCATGAGGGGCCATGCTAAATACAGTCATTTCTGGTCACTGGACTCACTCCATAACATTTTCCACATTTGTTATCCTTTTTTCCAGACTATAATAGAAGGCCTCCAGGGTTGCAGTCTGCTCTCCGTGGGCTGGTGGCTGCCATGAGTTGTCAAATATATGTCTGAGGAAAAAAAGAAAAGGGAATTCTAAAATGAAGGGGGAAAAGGACACATAAGTGAAACAAGTACCTTATAATAGACAGTCCTGTGAGCAGAGGTTTCATGACTACATCCAAGCTATCAAACGGATCAGAGACTGGACAAAGGCTCCAGGGCACACTGATGCAGATTTGGCACAAGTGAGCTAGCACTCTTGCAGATAATGGCTGATACAGCTCAGAGGAATCCACAGACCAGGGTTTGCCAAAAATAGGAGGGTTTGAGTAATCATTAGGTCTGGATGAAGTGGGCAAGATACAGGGAGAGCTCCTGAAAAATGAACTCAACCCAAAACTGCAGTGTGTGGGGAACAGCAAACTCAGGTGACTAACCCCAAATTCGCAATGCACGAGTGTGGGGTTTTTTTTAATAGAGGAGTACAAAGCTCTGTGTTCTCAAGGTAATTTTTTTCCCAACAACTGCTCTGTGTCTTGTTTCCTAATGAGGATCCCAAATATCAACTATTATTGCAGAGACAGTCCCAGATTAAAGTGCTCCTGTAGCTTGGAGGCAGATGGAGAAGAGAGCAAGCTCCTCCCTGCAACCAGATGTCAGAGAAAGCCTAAGCATAAGGCTCTACCATTGGTTTATGCCAACATGAGTCTGCACAGTTGATGCAAGGGACTGTCCTGCCCCTCTTTCTCAGCATCTCCCCCTCTGCTATTGAAGCACATTTTGGGTTTGTGTACTTGAATGGATTCCTTTCCAGTTAAATCACTTTATTTCCAGTCTTTCAGTAAAGACACTTTTTTTGTTCTTTAAGCTCAACAATCCAGTACAAAATTTGCATTTTAGTCAGCCTTTCCCTGCAAAATTGATGAGCTCAGAGTCTGAGTCCCAAAGTCCTGGATCTCGTTATGCTGTTTATACTGATCTTTCCAATTTGTCTACCTCTTACACTGATTTAAGATCTGCCTCACCTTCTGGAGCTGAACTTAAACTGAACTTGAGGAAAGTAACCATCCCTGTGATGGATGGGAAGATCAGGAAGAAGAAAACAGAGCTTTTACTGAAATATTTCACAGTCAGGAAATGTTTGCAGTCTTGCATTGCAACCCCCCAAGGAATTTTGTAGAAATATTCAGGCCTACTAAGGTTAAACTTGGTAAGTTTATCCAGAGACATCTCCTGTGTAACATACCCACTGCCTTGTTTAGTCATCATTCTGGGATCAGCATCCTCACGCTGTCCTTCCAACACCTCTGTTCTGCTGTAGACAGAAGAGTCATGTGTAGCCATGCCTTTATAGCAGCAGCAGATGTTTGTTGAAAGGAGTGGGCAGCACCAGGGATGCTCTGTGTTGTCAGGAGTGCAGGAAGCTACTGAGACCTGACAAAGGGTCTTTGCTGCTGTAAAAAACAGAAGCCCTCTTTACAGGAAAAGGCATAGGTCGAGTGCCACACCTCTCTCCAGCCAATAAAATCAGTGGAGGTGGATCTTCACCCTGGAGCATCAGTCATTACAGTTTCATCCCACTACCACCTGTTCACTCCTCTCTAGCTCCCAGAGCTGCACACCTCTGCACTGCAGTTGGCCATGGCCAGCAAGTCAGTCTTTGTTGTTGCTATGGACTTTGGCACATCCTACAGCAGATACTGTTTTTCTCTTGCTTCAGGTACAGACCAAATCTGCCAGGTGTAATGGGGAACAGAGCATGGGTTCAAGAGCCCAAAGACATCCACGTGCATCTTGTTCAACCAGCAGCAGGAGTTCAAGAGTTTTGGCTATAATGCTGTGATGAAGTAAAAGAGCCTGCCCTCCAGCAAAGCTGAGAGCTGGTACTTCTTCCAGAACTTCAAGATGAAGCTGTACAACACAGTAGGTGAAACGGTTACTGCTATAGGAGTCAGAGCTATTCATTTATTTGTGGCGTGGGGGTTAGAGAACTGATGAAGACGGCTGAGTAAATCTGGCTGATGAGAATGAATGAACATAAATCAAGGAGTATTTTTATGAACTGAAGAAGAAATTATTTATTTTTGTAATTAGCCAAAAGCTTCATGGACCCTTCCTTTATGATGGTTTTTAATTGTTTAAAGACAATCAAACCTGACTGTGTATCTGGGTGAAGCCAAATACAAGTGTGCTGATTTTGGCTGGAGTAGAGTTAACTTTCTTCACAGTGGCTAGCATGGGTCTGTGTTTTGGATTTGTGCTGAACACAGGGTTGATAATATAGAGATGTTTTGGTTATTGCTGAGCAGGGCTTATACAGAGCCAAGGCCTTTTCTGCTTTTTGTACTGCCACCTTGGTGAGGAAGTCGGGGGTGCATGGGAGGCTGGGGGGAGATACAGCCAGGACAGGTGACCCAAACTGACCGAACGGATATTCCAGACCATATGACATCATGCTCAGTATATAAAGTGGGGGGAAGAAGGAGGAAAGGGGGGATGTTGGGAGTGATGGTGTTTGTCTTCCCAAGTCACTGTTATGTGTGATGGGGCCTTACTCTCCTGGAGATGGCTGAACATCTGCCTGCTTGTGGGAAGAAGTGAATAAATTCTTTGTTTTCCTTTGCTTGCGTATGTGGCTTTTTCTTCCCCTGTTAAACTGTCTTTATCTCAACCCATGGGTTTTCTGGCTTTTCTCCTTCCAATTCTCTCCCCAGTCCTGCTGGTGGGAGAATGAACAAGTGGCTGTGTGAGGCTTGGTTGCCACCTGGGGTGAAACCATAAGAGTCCTTTTTGGCACCCAGCATGGGCCTTCCCACAGGTTGCGTTCTTCATGAACTGCTCCAGCGTGGGTCTCCTGTGAGGCCACAAGTCCTGCCAGCAAACCTGCTCCATCACAGTCATCTCACAGGGTAACACCCTCCTTCAGACATCCACCTGCAATCCTGGAGGTTCCACCAAGAGGGAACATATTCCTAACAAAAAGCTGCCCTGTTCCAGAGCTTGACAGAGAAACTATCCTCCCTCTGGGGCTCCCTGCCTCAGTCCTCAGGGAGAAATATGGAACAAGTGAAGTTTCCTGTAATTCAAAGGAGGTGGACAGCCTTAAGAGCTCATCCCATGTTGTATACCTCCCACTAGCTTGTCTCTCCCTCCCCTGAAATGTTATGTTGAAACCAGTTTAAGGATGGACAGCTGTCTTTCAAGCATGTAGTGGCTGTCATTTTTCTCTGAAGGCTCTGTGCTAGTTCGGAATATTTCACAGCTTTATCTGAGTTTGCTTGTTCAGCCAAACATCAGGCTACCTCAGGCCTCCCTGTCTGTGCTCCAGAGTCCCACAGGGCCTCTCAAAGTGTAGAATAAACCAGAGCACAGGGCCAGTCCCCGATAAAGTCTTATGTCCTATCTTTGACATTCACCAGTGCTAAGCAATGAGTGCTGAACTGGATGCCACGGTGGGTGTGAGGACTCCTTGAAGACTTTCCTCCCCAGGAAGCTAGGAATGATGTGGTTGTCACAATGTCACCTCTGGAGTGGTAGGTTCTCACTCACTTCCAGAGGGGGGCTGAAGAGAGGTTTTAGTTCAAAACCATTTCTCTGCATCCGAGGAGCAAATGGTTAAGGGAAATTTCATTACAGAATCACTCCCCACTGGCTCTTCAGAGGGATCTACAGTATCTTTACAAACTTGAGCCTAGGAGAAACAGCTAAATTATCACCAAAATTGATATTTTGCCTACTGAATCACTGGTGTGTTTGGTAGCTGATCTGCGTCAATTAAGCTGCAGTTAGCCACAGTACTGAAGCCAGTGCTTGGAGTTTACTCAGGTTTGGGTATGACCTCCTTCTGTGCCAAATGCTGTGCAGTGCTCAGTGTGAAGGGGACAGGTCTTGTACAGAGATTGCAGTGTGTGACCCTGAGACTTTTTCTGTTGAATGTCACAACTGGCATGGAGCTGAAAGCCACCAATGGAAAGATGCTTCCTGCCCTGACAGTCTTTTCTGAAAGCCTGCGCTACCTGAAGCAACATGCCCTGAACACCATTGAAGAGGCCTCCTTCCAAATCATCTATGACCAGGAGGAGATCACCTGGGTCATTACTGTCCCAGCCATATGGAGATCTGCTGCCAAGCAGTTCATGCGTTTGGCAGCAAAAGAGGTAAAAGCAGGGGTTATCTCGCTGCCTCAAATTATCTTTGGAGGTTTCTTTGCTCATTGAGGAAAAGGAACTCCTCAACAGGTAAACAACCTGTATTTCAAATTTCAGTCCACACTGAGGGTGGTAGGAGAGAGGATGTCCCAAATTGGCATTAACAACAGCTCTGGTCTTTTCCCCCACTGCCATGTAGAAATGAGCCCTACAGAGATCAGCGGTGCAAGAACCACCACCCCTGCATGGGCTCCATGTGAGAACAGTCTCTCTAGCAGGTGGTGTTCATGCAGCAGTAATCTCAGCACCTTTCCTTGAACTGACTCCTCTCTTCTGTGATTTTAGGCAGGAATGATCTCTGACATGCTCTCTAAAAATCTGATCATTGCCTTAGAGCCAGAGGCTGCATCTCTGTGGTGCAAACAGCTTCCACAGGAAGGGTTTATGGCAGACAGCAGTGACAAGAAGAAGTTTGAAGACTCCCCTGGGATCCAGTATATTGTTGTTGACTGTGGAGGTAAAATTTTCCCTGATTAACCAGTACCATCTTTTCTGGGCATGGAGCATGGCTCTTTCACAGTGTCCCCAAAGGTCTGCAGTGCAGTCCCAGAGCTTGGGCTCCACTGCTTTTGCTTGTCATGGGGTTTTTATTTTTATTTCTCACTTAATGAGATCCCATGGGCAGGCAGAAAAATAGGAGGAAATAACAGGATTGTGTTTCACACTATAGTGCACTTCAGGTCAGACAGTTATAAGAAGAGCTCCTGCCATCACTCCAGATCAGCCTGCACCACATCCCAGCACCAGCTGCTGGCACACACCCACGTGCTGTTCTATAGCCTGAGCTCACAGCCTCCTCCATAGCAGCAAGTGTAGTTAGTGCCCAGTGAACTGACCAAAGAGATTAGCTAGCAGGCACTGTGAAGTAAACAATTTAAACTATTTGATGAAGCACTTAGTAATTTCTCTAGTTTCCTGAGTGAGATTTTTTGGTGTGATGTGATTTTTCTGCTAAGAGCAGTCTGGTGATCATGAACAAATACTGAAAAGGCATCAAGAGGACCACAAGTTCCTGAGAGTCTTATCACCACTGTTCATCTTTACTCAGAGCTTGCATATTAAAAGGCAGGAGTCAACTATCTGTGTGAGGAGGCCAGTGTCCTTCTGTGACCAGGAAAGAGACTGGCTTGTTCAGGGAGCAAGTCAGAGCATCCAGCTCTTATTGGAAATGACTGTAGGAGCCTTGAGAGACCAGGCTTGTAAACAAAGGTGCATAAATTTAAGAAATTTAGAGAAGTATAAGAAATAGCAGAGGAGTGAGAATGAGAAAAGAAAGCAGCAGAAAATCACATTTGCAAACCAGGAGTTAGGAAGGTAAGATTATATTCAGTGGAAGCTACAGACCTCATGTACTTAAAGAAAACAGCTAAATTCATTTCTGTTTGTGTGTGTGTGTAGGTGGCACAATAGACATCACAGTAGATGAGATCCAAGAAAACCATTACCTGAAGGAATTACACAAGGCAACTGGAGGTGGATGGGGAGGCAACAGAGTGGATGAAAACTTCACTAATTTCCTCAGGGAAATATTCAGTGATGGTGTATGGGATGAATATGTAAAGAGCCACCCTACTGAATTACAACATATGATGTACAACTTCAGTCTACAGAAATGCTCTGCTAGCAGAGAGGCAGTCTACATACATTGCTACTACAACCTGACCAGAGTGGCAGAGTGCAAGAAGAACATCTCCCAGTTCTTCGAAAAAGCAGAAGGAGCTTTGTGGTGTGATGGGATGATCATGATTACATAGGAGAAAATGAAGAGCCTGTTTGACTACAGTAGCAAAAATATAATTTGTACTTTGAGGGAAATTCTTGACAAACCTGGGATGGCCAAGGTCCAATACATTTTGCTTGTGGGGGGCTTTGCGTCTAGTATCATCTTGAGAGATGTGATCAGTCAGGCCTTTAGCAAGAAGTATCATATCCTTTGTCCAGTGGAGGCCCAAGCAGCCATTGCAAAAGGGGCTGTTTTATTTGGAGTCAATCCATACCTTGTTACCTCAAGAATCAGTGCCAAGACATATGGTTTAAAAGTAAGTCAGATATTCGATGATGCCATCCATGATGCCTGTAAACAGAAGGTCTCAAAAGCTGGTGGCTATGTTTATTGCACAGATCTCTTCCAGAAAATGGTGGGATTTGGGGAGTCAGTGAACATAAATGAAGTTGCCCACTATGATTTCTCTCCAACAGAACCAGATCAAAAAAATGCATACTTTGTTTTCTATTGCACAGAAAAACAGGATGCTCAGTATGTAGATGAGGAAGGGATTGAACAGCTTGGGTTCTGTACAGTGCCAATGCCAGACACGTATCTGGGGACACAACACCAGCTGAAGATGGAGATCAAGTTTGGGCTCACTGAATTTAAAGCTACATGTAGTGATCTTACTTCCAAAGAAAGTCGGACAGTTATAATAGATTTTTTAACTGTATAAATACTCAGTATATTGAGCAGAAGAGACAATAAGTTTAGGGAGAAAATGGCTTTAGAGGGAGGCAGTATGGTCAAAGGTTGGACTTGATAACTTTGGAGGCCTTCTCCAGCCTTAATGATTCTAATGATTCAATGAATCCTACAATAGAGGAGGCATCTGTACCAATAAGTCCATCATATACCTTTCTGTTTACAGAGGTAAACTGCTAGTCTGATTCCCTGGTTCCTTCCGTTGCTCACCAACCACCCTTTCAATCCAATACAGCACTTTCCATTGTATCTGACAGCAGGTTTATCTGCTGCTTTATCTCATGCTGTTTTAGCTTGCATCTCTGAACACAGTAGTCCATACCACTAATATAATCATCTGTATTCTACCTGTATTTGATGCAAAGACTCTGGATAGTGTCTAACTTCCACATAAACCATCCCACAGCTGTTTATTTTAGCCTGGCAGGTTCTTTTAGCCGCATCCTCTTTTCCTCTGATGCCAGTTCTCTTTACCTGGAGTCTAGATTTAACTCTGCTGAGGGTGACATTTGATGGATTTCTGTTTTCTTCAGGACACCACTTATATAAATTGTTTGTAATTAAAGTGTTTGTATCCTGAACAGGAGCACTCTGTGAAGCAGTCTGGGGGCTTGAGTCCAAAACCTGTGGCAGTATTGTTTCTGTTAAATTATTGGGTGGTTTGATCTCATTAATTGGGCAGATATGAACACCAGATTGTAACCTTACAGGTATGAATAGTACTTATGCTGCTGCCTGAGCCCCTCTGTCTGGATCTAGGTACTCTCTGCATCTCTGACTTGGGCTTCGTATTTTCCATATCCATAAAATCTAATTTCTTTGCCTCCTACCTACAGCACCTATGCAGAGGTTCAGCGCAGCGTGGCCTGCATGAGCCTAAATTTGTCTAAGAAAAGGATGCAATCCTGCAGTGTGCTGGGTCGGGCAGGGGTGGAGTTAACTTCCTTCATAGTGACCCCTTATGCTGGTGTGTGATTTGTGACCAAAAATGGTCGTGTTAGCACACTGATGATCTGGGGAGAGGCAGGGTGAGGTTTTTGAGCTTTTTTTTCCCCCTTCACTAAAGATGTAAAGTTTCCCTGCTGAACATCAGCCTGTCCCAATGCAAATTTTTGGTTACCTGGATACAGTGCAGGAAAACTCAGCATTGGCATCTTTATTAGCTTAATGGTCATGTTAGAGTCACTGCTAGCCATGTACTTAATGTCATCAGTTGTGAGAGCAGCATTAAGAGGACTAATTTGCATATATGCTATGCCCTATGATGTATAAAAGTGGGGCTATTTTGAAATCTTTACCTTTGTTTTCACATTTAAAATTTTAAGCACACAATAAAAGTATTCACAACAGAAACCTGTGTGCATTTCTACCATGTCAGGTGGTACTGCTCTGCATGCTTTGTAAGGGCCATTCTGGGTGGCCAGGCCCCAAGAAGCTGAGCACTCCTCCTTTTTTCCTGCACATTGCATTTGGTACTTTCACCAGTCCAAAGTGCAACACAACTCCACCTGAGCCCACTAATGCTCTGGAATGAGAAAGAGAAGTGCGATCTGGGAAGGTGGCAGCTGGGAAAGCTGCGTGCACCTGCCCCAGGTCTTTCCCACATGTGGCCTTTGGGATACAGACACTGACACCAACAGTCATGACTGCAGCTCCTAATTTTGCTTTTTTTGATGAGCTGATTATGTTGATAGCCTCAGATACTGAGCATGGAGCAGAAGTGTTTGTCATTTCTCTAAAAGCAGCACTGAGTGTCAGCATCTGGAGCTAAGCATCTCTGAAACCTGGCAATATGGTGACATGGGCAATATGGGAATTAACCCCAGTTACATAAAAAATAGGGTGGTTTTACATTAAAAATAACAAACTTTCAAGGATAAGAAAAGATAGGGAGGTTTGCAGTGCCTGTAACTGGGACACTGACAGAGCTCTTCAGGTGTCATCGCTGCTGGATCCTAAATGGCTGGGTGGGTAGAAGGTGCCATCGGTTTCTGTGGCAGTTGCCTTCTGCCTAAAGCACGTGATTTGTTGGAAACAGAGAGGAAGCAAACACTACTTTGCACTAGTGACACACCCATCCTCTGCTTCCCTGGCTGGGGACAGAGCTAGGAAAAGTTTGGCCAAGGCCCAAACACAGTGGGTGTACTCCCTGCTCTGGATTTCCCAGTGCTGTCTGCCTCCCTGGCCTTACCCTGACTGCTTTATGTCAGCTGAATTTAAAAATTCACAAAAAGTTCACAGTAACTATAAATTAGTCTTGAATCTGTGGCAGCAGGGTGCCGGAGCACTGGAGCTGTGAAGAGTCCCCAAGAACAGAATGCTGTAAATCCTTATGTCATTGGCAACTAACTGTTCAAATGGATTCAAGCAGAAACTGCAACAGAGGTTAAACAATAGCTTAGCAACAGCTGATAGGATGAAAATACAACCTCAAGTTACCTTAGATCATTATAATGTTAAAAAACACACTCTCAGGGGAATTTGTATGTGGAAATCATAGTATAATGAACTGGACCAAGATCAGCACATGTACATTAAAAATTTTGTTATACAAGCATGAGCAACCAATCTCCTGTTTCTGCATGATTCTTATTTGTTACCTTTTTGTAAAAAGGACTCTGCTTGTTTCCCAAAAAGTGTACCAGCTGTGCTAGATGCCTGGCACCCTGTTCTGCAGATTTGTAATGAAATCATATATCTCAATTCAGTGTGCTAATTGGCTCTTGCACACTGGGTGAAAGGGCCCTGCCTTAGGGATAACGTGCTGAGGAGCATCACCCCTGTTAGAAAATATGTCTCCTCATGCAACAAAAATACACTTAAGAGCATTCATCTCCCTTGCAGTAATAAACAAAACAAACCTTGGGAGAGGAAAAAGAAATAAACCAAGCATGCATCCTCTTGCCCCAGGGTGGGGATGTGTCAGCAATAATGTGATGACTTTATGATTAAACAGCCCATTTTTCAGAGCTAGGCCATTTCCAGGCCAAAAAAAAAAAGGTTTCTGGAGCTTTTTTGTTTCAATCTCTAGAGACTGCTGAGGTGTAGCATAAATGTGTATAGCCCTGTTAGAAATGTCAAAACTTTATGAGGTATTATTGTGTTCATCTTACAAGGACTCAGCAAATCATGCAAGGGGAAAATAGAAGATAATTTTCCAAATCCCCTAGGGAATCAGAGAATGTTTTGGATTGGAAGGGACCTTAAAGATCATCTTGTTCCAACTCCTCCACCATGGGTAGATATACTTCCCACTAGACCAGGTTGCTCAAAGTTCCATCTAACCTGGCCTTGAACTCTTCCAGGGATGGAGCATCCACAACTGCTCTGGGTAACCTGTTCCTGTGCCTCACCACCCTTGTAGTAAAGAATTTCTTCCTAATATCTAATCTAAACCCACCTTTTTAGTTTAAAGCCATTACCCTTTGTCTTATCACTATATACCATCTCCAGTGAAACAGTCCACCTCCAGCTCTCTTGTAGCCTCTTTAGGTACTGGAAGATTCTATAAGATCACCTCGGCTTGTGAACTTCCACAAACAAAAACAGAAAGGAGGGAAATGAAGGGTGAACAAGGGAGGTGAAAAGGGAAAGACTAAGAAAGCTAAGAGGGAAGACATCCTTAAACAATGTGCATTGCTACCACAGCTCAGGCCAGAGGGCTGGGCTCACAGCCATGCTCCAACTTCTCCTACTGAGATGTTCATAGCAAATCAGGGTGCACCAGGCCTGCAAGGAGAACATGACAACTACAGAGAAGAAGAAAATTTGCAAGCAAGTAATTTTACATAACATTCCAAAGGGAAAACAGCTCTACCTCCATGTTTCAGGTCTGCTTGAGCCCTTTTACCTTTGGCTACAGTTGGTGCTGCTCTTTCTTCAGGAGTTCACTCTCTCCCAGGCCACCTATGAAAAGCACCTGATGAACTTCCTGCTCTCAGCCAAAAACTTGGTGCTTTCCCCACTGAGCTTCTGCCAAGCAGTTTTGGCTCCCAAGACCTGAGAACTGCCAACTGCTGTGGTACTGTCCTTGCTCCTTCCCCTGCGTTTGTGTGCTGGTGACTGGGCTTGGGCAACCAGTGCTACACTGGCTATGTCTGCCTTCAAAGAGGTAGAGATCCAAGCAGCACCATAAACATATCCCCCCCACCCTGGGATCTCCTGAGATCTTGGGAATTTTTCTGAGGATTTGGGGATGAGAAAGGAGATGGTTGTGCAGCTTTTTTTAGACTACACTTTGTTTGCTGTGAGGGAAGGTGCAGGGGCAAGCTTCGGTGAAGTCATTTGAGGCATCCCTCAGCAATGGTGGGATACAACCCTAGCAAGTCCAATTAATCCCTGTGAGTTTGGAGCCAGCAGTCTCCTTCTGCCCTGGGGTATCAGGCTGGTTTTGCTTGCCATGCTGCATATTTCCCCCTCACATCTGTTTCTTCCCTCCTCTAACCCAACCCAAACAATATGAGGTTTTGTCTGCTCTCGGCACCCAGAAGCAGTTTCTCAAGCCCCTTAGCCCTTATTTTGTGTGCGTGTGCTGGACTTAACCAGAACATTCCTGCCATAGGTTAAGCCCAGGCATGGATAATCCAAGAAATTTTTTTGCCTCCAGATCCAAGTGACCATGATGATAACAGGCTCATAGATACTATTTTCAGCTCCACACTGGCCCTTCTCCTGCTTCTTATCTCTCTCCGAGGCAGGCAGGCCTTAGAGATGGGACAGAGATCCCAGCTGCAAGCCAAGAGGATTAGGGCAGTGAAATGCCTGTGTTCCTGGCTTGGCTGTGCTGAACCATTTATCTCCTGTGTTACAATGAGGCGGCTTTCTAGGGCACTGTGGGCGTGGATGCTGTGCCATGCTGCCATCACTGTCCTTGCAATGCTGTCATTTTGAGCTGGCAAAGCCTCCCACCCACATGAGACCAAAGCCAAGAGCAGCTGCGGAGTGAGCCCCTGCTACACCAGAGGGCTATGGGGAAAGCAGTGACGACTGCAGGAAAGCAGGACTGGAGATAGCTGCTGGAGCTGGAAACAGGATCTTTGGACTGAAGGACTAAAGGGTGCTGGGAAGAGGGGACATTAGGGCACCACAGTGCCCACAGCATAGCAGCACTCTTGGGAGAAAACCAGGAAAATTAGTGCTTGGGCAAGGATATCCCTCAGGAAACAGGAGCCAAGCACTGGCTTTGGCAAGGGTGAGAGGGGAGGAGAATTGATTTTTTTCTTCGCCTCTGAGAACTGCCCTTTTTTCCCTTTTTCTTCTCAGACAGTGAGACCTTTGCTGTGGCACCTGACCCACAGTGAGAGGGCTTGTCCCCCCTCCTCATGTGGTTAGTTTCTTTCCTGATTAAAAGTGATTAGGTAGCCCTAAAGCCTGTAGAAATGTGACCGAGGGGAACGGAGACAAAGAGTCCCTTCAAGATATCTTAAATCCCCAGGACAGTATTTAGAGAGCCCTGAGGAGAGAACTGGAGCAGAAAGACCCTGCCAGGACCTCCCTGTCCTTCTTCCTCCTGCTGCATCCTTCGTTGCCAGCATCTCCTCCACCATGTCGTTCTCTGAAGCAGAAGTGCAAAGTGCCCGAGGTGCCTGGGAGAAGATGTATGTGGATGCTGAGGACAACGGGACAGCTGTGCTGGTCAGGTAAGGAAAGAGCCCATCCAATTGCTATGCCAGAGGGTTGAAGGAGGAACAGCAAGAAGGATGGAGTTAAGGCCTAGGAGCACGTCTTGATGTTGTTCATGCAGCCCGTGTTGGTAATATTTTGATCTGCTGTGATTTATCCCATCTCAGGGAGGAAAAAGGGAAGAGGAGCAATCCACACAAGGAAAAATAAAAGGAAATGAGGAAGGGGTGGGAAAAGAAGAAGAGATAAGAACAATTTCTTTACCCATTTAAGGTAAAGAAAAGAAAGTGTGGTATGAAAGAGAATGGGAACAAAACATGGGCCTTATTTCCCTCTTCTCTTTACCTCTAAACTCCTTTAATGATTTTTGTTAACTTCTCAGTATTTCACTTCTGATTCTCCTTTGGCCTTTCCAGTCCATCTGTTCCATTTTATTGCCCCCTTCTGTCACATTAAAAATGGGAGTTTAGATTTTTTTCTGTTGGTATCCCCAGGAGAGTCGAGACCCTGGCGCCCAACAGTCAGTCAGCATCTTGTAATGAGACCCTTCACCAACAGATTCACAAGATTGGAGGGTACCTCGACCTCCCTTGTTAGGGGGAACTCACCAGAGCCAAGACCCCTCAGCAGGTCCTGCCAAAGTGTTATCCGCTGCTGGCGACTGCAAGGACTCACTTTAACAGTTTACAAATAACACTTTTTATTAATACAATTTGTGACAGATTAATAAGGTTCGAAGATTGTCGGTGATAGTGTCTACTGCAAAAATGTTTTAAAGCAATCTACTGATACATATATTAAGCAAGCACAAGTTTTCATACGAAGCAATCTAATATGCTATTAGATAAGCATATTAGTATAAGCAAAAGCTCTAGTCCTAAGAGCAGCATTTAATGCACATGGAGTATATTTCTCACCCAAGGCATCCCTCTGGGGTGGGAGAATATGGACTCAGCCTGTCGACTGATCCCAGCAGTTTCGGTGCAGGTTTTCTCCCACTTTCTCCCTATCCTCAACTTACTTTTGTACTATTTTCTTTATGTTTGGGTGGAGTTTGAGTGGCTCTAGTCATAAATACTTTTTATTTCTGATTGGTGCATTTAATGGGAGGAGGGCAGTGGTCATGGTTTGGCACCTGAGGAGGGGGTTCAACATGGTTCTTGGCTTCAGCAGCAGAACATCCTGATTCTCCCTTATCAGACAGGGACTGTACGGTCTCAGTACCACAGTGTTCTTCCATACTGCTGGGATTAGAATGGAGGGGGACCATGTAGGCTCCACTTCGTTCCACACTCCGTTTTGTTTCTCTGAGCAGTGTACTGAGGAGTTGTACTGAGTCGACCTCAGTCCATCCAGGGAGCTGCAGCTGCTTTTTACCCTAAAATTCCGAATACCCTCTAGGTTTAAATCTATCCATCACCCCACACTTTCCTATGGGCTTCCCCCTCTGTTTTCATCCTGTTTTCCTCTCTTCTCTTCTGTTCACCTTTCACATACCCCTCACTCATCTGGGACTTGTATCACCTCCATAAGCATTGATCAGTCTACATACTATTTCAGGTTATCAGACCTCTACCCCTCCCTCTGGCTTTCTTGCATATCACATCTTATGCCTGCATTACTCTCAAAAAGTGTTACACACTGCTCTTTCCTTCTGCAGACTACACAACCTGAAGGCCAGTTAGGGTCAGGAATGCAGCCATAAAAGGCTAATAGCATCCAGTAGCTTGGCTCCCTGGGGTTATTTACTCTAGAAGATTTTGCTTTAGAGTCCTATAGCCTCAGACCTGTCTATAGAGATATTCAAGGCTCCCAGTACAAGAGAGACATGGGGAGACCAGAAAGAGTCAAGTGAAGGGCCAGGAAGATAATTAGGGCATTGGAGTATCTCTCCTATGAGGAAAGGCTGAGAGAGTTGTGACTGTTCAGCCTGGAGAAGAGAAGGCTCAGGAGGAGATTATCAATGAGTATATAAAAATCTGAAGGAAGAGTACAACAAAGGCAGAATCTGTCTCTTCTCAGTGGTGCCAAGAAACAGGACCAGAGTCAATGGGCACAAACTGTAACACAGGAGGTTCTCTCTGAATATCAGGAAACACTTTTTTACTGTGAGGACTGCTGAGCACTGGTGCAGGTTCCCCAGAGAGGTTGTAGAGTCTCCATCCATGGATATACTCAAAAGCTATCTGGACATGGTCCTGGGCAACCGGCTTGACCAGTGGGGTTGAACCAGATGACCTCCAGATGTTCCTTCAAGCCCAACCATTCCATGAAATGCAATCTGGAATTTGCTATTGATACTTCAGGGGGATAAATGGTTTACCTAACAGAGTAAACTGCTTTTTTAAGAGCTTGATGAAGATGACTGTAATTGATTAAAGGCAATTCTAAACATATTGAATTGTGTTACTTTTGAATAAATGAAATGAGCAGTACTCAAACTATAGTCAAACCCATAGTCAGACAGCAATCCATCACAGGTAGGAAGAAAGCTTTGGGATGGACTCTAGGAAGGGGTTAATTAACAAAACCAATAATATATTTTCTCCATGAAAACACCCATCAGAATCACAGTGGTCATATCTGCTGTCCAGAACATCTTTGAGAATATTATGCTGTCACACTTACCTCATGTGAACATGCTCCCACTTCCCTGTGGAAGTAACCTAACACAGAGTTAACACTGAAGAAAAGGTGAGGGAGGGGACAGGCTGCCATGGGCATGGGGCACTGTGGACAGAGGCAAAAGGCAAAGCAGAAACAAGAAATGCAGGGGACAGAGGTGTCTCTTCTCATAAAGAGAAGGAAAAAGGGCAATAAATGCATAAGATGAGGCCTGGAATGTTTAGCCATATCTGCATTGATGCCTGGGTTCACGAGTTAGGATGTCTCTCATTTCTCAACAGGATGTTTACTGAGCACCCAGACACCAAGTCCTACTTCACACATTTCAAAGGCATGGACTCTGCTGAAGAGATGAAACAGTCAGACCAAGTCAGGGGCCATGGCAAGAAGGTTTTCACTGCCATCAACGACATGGTGCAACACCTGGACAATTCTGAGGCTTTTCTTGGGATAGTGAACCCACTCGGCAAGAAACATGCCACTCAGCTGAAGATTGACCCCAAAAACTTTAGGGTGAGCCAGTAGCCTTCTTCCCAAGGGGTGTAATTGTGAGGGGAGGATGTTTTCCCCTTTGAGGAGTAGAACTGAGGAAAAACAGGCATTTCAAAGTGTACCGCCTACCTAGTGACTGTAAGGACAAATGAACCTTCATTGCTAAAGAGGGCTAGATAGTTAATGAGCAGGAAAGATCAGGAAGAAACTTAGCCCCTCAAGCCATGTATTCCATAAGTGTCCAACATGGGGCTCCTCATGGCCTCTAAACATTTGGGACCGTCCACTGATAGGAGAAAGATTGCAATGGATGGACCAAGTGAATCAGTCCTGTAAAGCCATCTTTAAGTGATATGTGCAGTCAACAATAACTAGATACATAGGACAGTTAAAAAAACCAGCAGCAGTGACCGCATTTTTTTGTGAATTCTATAATGCACCATATTTTCCATGCCCTGTTACAAGCTCTGCATGCAATATGCTGCAAATAGCTCCTGTACCCCTTTCTGCCTTCCAAGAATCTCAACTAAAGATACATGCTTTACTCTTATGCATCTAATGTGGAGGAAAGTTCACACTGGTTGTTTCTTCCCTTGTCCTTGTTTAGATTATCTGTGACATTATCTTACAACTGATGGAGGAGAAATTTGGTGGAGACTGCAAAGCTTCCTTTGAGAAGGTAACCAATGAAATCTGCACTCACCTGAATAATGTCTACAAAGAGGAGGGTTGGTGAGGATGTGCACCCTCCATGCTCTTCAAACATCTTGATGGCACTGATTTGCTGCTTTTGGGCCCCCAGCCCCAGCTGGAAGAATGAAAACATAAAAATAAAATTAAAAAAAAAAGGCAAGAAAAAAGGCTTATACAATATAGATATCAATGTCAATAATTTCCTTAGCAAAATGAGTTTCTACAGCTAAACAAAACCCACAGATACATCAAAGTCAACCAACAAATCCTGATGTGCTTCACAGTTTCAATGCTCCAGGTGGGTTCCTCTGGCCACTGTCCTTTAAGATTACATGTTAAGATGATGACTTTAAGCTTGCTGACTTTAAGCTTGCTATTCCTAAAAGAAAGACTTGCTCCTTCCAGCAGCACCAGCAGCTCTTTAACTCATCTACCACCTCTCCATCCTCATGAATGACAAGGAGGCCATTTTGAAGCATCTCTAGGAACTTGGTAGAGGTCATTGTTTAAGAGGCATGAGTGTTGTTTTGTGTTTGACGTTAAACAAAGGGGAAGTGGTGTATGGGAAAGACTAACAACTGGGAAAGACATGGGGAAAGTCCCTTCTTGCATGAGCCAGCAGAGTTTTCTAGTCTTGGTTTCTCAGGGCAGTTTTCAGCACAAGGGTTACAGCAATGAGTGTGATCACCACTGGGTCTCTCTGGGCAGGCATGAACATCTCCAGGGCGTGCATTTCACAGTGTAACTCCCAGCAAATTACTCTGCTGTGTTCCCTGGCAAAGGCAATAGCACCGAGCTCACTGGCTCTTGTGCTACTCAAGAGTGCACCCAGCTGAGGGAAGCTGCTGCCTCGCTGAATGGGTGGCATGGTGGGCTCAGCCCAGCATGGGACTCATCCTGTCCAGTTGCACAGCCTTGGCCTCCCTTCAGTCGTAACTGAGTCCTGAACTATTTAATTGCTTTTCTTCATATTCCTTAGACGTGGTGAAACAATCAGCAAATAACCACATGCTGCAAATAATCACATGCTGGTTTGCTTCAGTGTAACACAATAAACACAGAGAAAGCAGATGCGTCCTCTTGTTTGTAGCACAGAGAAGGCGATGTGCAAGTGGTAGCTGGTTACAGTGCACAGTTACTGGTAGTACTGCAGGTTTTACCAAAACCAGCTCAGATTCCCACCTGGGCACCCATCACGCTCACAGCAGTCAGGCTTCTCAGGTGATGTGAAGGGAAGCCTTTCACTTGACCATGAAGCAACAGTTTTGTAAACAGCTAAAAATGCAAAGTTCTCCTTCACTCAACGTGTAGTTTTCCTCACCCACTCCATTTGTTTGGCAAAGGATGCTAAATCCCAAAGTCCAGAAGATGAACTCTTGCCAGAGAGGGAGGATGGGGCAGGCTGCTTTATTTGCTTCGCTATTCTATTTGGCTCAGGGAGAAGGGAAAGCATATTGCACAGCATTGTCAGAGATTGTAAAAAAAGAACAAGACGTGTAAAAAATATTTATAGACTCAAATCCCTGTGAGGAAGTACAAGTAGTTAAAGCTCTGAAAAGCTCAAAATAATTTCCCCTTTTTATTGACTTGCCTTAATGCATGTTAAGAGCACCATTTACCATAAGGGTGGTTGGCTGTAATGACCTGCTCTTCATTGTCACAGGCACCCTGGGCTGACAGGGGCCTGCAACACTGGCCGATGATTTAAGGCTCTTGTGTTCCCTGCTCCTGTGATGCAGAAAGGTGTTGCAAAAGCAAAGCATGTGAAACAAACCTAATTCTGGCTGCAGTAAAAAGCGGGTTATTTTGTAAATCCATTTAGAAAAGGGGTATACGTTACATTTTAAAAGTTTGTGTGATGTGTGTGGTTTAGGAGTACATGGCCCCCCTTTTTTTTATCTGAGATTTCAAAGGATGGCAGAAAGCTTTTCCAAAAGAGCATAGATTAGACAACATCTTGAGATGGAGAATAACTGAGCTGAGTTTCTGGTTTTCCAGTAGTCTCACTCTTCAGTCCTGTCCAGCTTTCCTTGCACCTCACTGTGCCTCTGCAAAACAGCAACATTCATGTACTTGGGAGGCAAAACAAACATACTCCTTACTTATTGAACTGGTAACTATGCAGTGCTGTGCATACTGTATGCATTCTTCCGGAAAACTGATTCTGTGAAGAGAAACAGAAGGGAAATGTCATACCTAAGGGTAGTAGGAAAAGATTTCCTGTGGAGCACCACTGCTGAGTGGGACCAAAGCCCTCACACCAAGCTTCACGGGTTTCTTACAACCTGTGGGACATCAGAAAGGTCTGTGAGATAACCAGTCTGTGATGTAGCATGGGTAGTGTGACAAGTGGCTGTGACATGTTAAATCAGCTAAATGCCTGGAGTTATCTTTGTGTCTGACCTAAACTAGAACAGTGAAAACACATGGAAAATACTGAGAAAGGGGAAGAGGAGTGAGCAGAAGCTCATGCAGGAAGTTTATCCACTCAGCTAATTAAATCAAAGTGCTTTGCTGGTCATGTTGCTGGAGAAAAAAAAAGCATTCCCACAAAAAAACCTTGACCTTGTAGAGACTCACTTTCCTGATTCAAAATATTATTTAAACACTGTTAAAATACATATGTACTTGAATTTAACTTGAAAAACTACAGTCACCCTGGTGACAGAGCAAAAACTTACCCAGAGGAAGGTGTATTGCAAGGCATAATCCTGTGCAAATACAAATCAGTGCTGGAATAAAATCCAAGAGTGGCAGCATCACCAAATCACTCTGAGACAAGGGCTACGAACATACTATGGCAATTTGTGACAGGGAAGACAGCAAAGAAGAAGCTAACCTAGCTGTCAAGGCATTTGAGTCCAATAATTTTCTTGCTAGAGTCTGAGCCAAGCTGCCTTCCTGTCCCTGCCTTTATGACAGGCAGCAGAGAGGCTCAGTGAGGTGAGCAAGGTGGGGAGGTCATCTCAGATAACCCTGTGGCTGCCCAGATGGGGGACTGGAGACCCTGGAGAATCTGGAGAAGCTTCTAGGAAATCCTCCTAGCTGGATCCAGAGGGAAACCCTCCAATGTGTCCACCCTTCTTGCATGAAGGCCATTGGTATTGTTGGTGATTGAAGTGAAGGGCTGTTTGAGCTCTTTTGCCATAGAGCTGTGGCTGTAGGTACAGATATGTCCCTCAGAGGTGTTGCTTTACACTGAAAGTAGGGGCTTCTTCAAGATACCATTTAAAACACTGTTTTGCAATCTGTTTTTCCCCAGGAATGAGGATTAAGGAACACAGGCACCAACTTTAAAGAATAAGTGTTTAAGTTTACTATAGTGCAAAACAGTAAAGAATTACAAAAGAAACAGTGGCTTATGAAAGGATACACTTAGCAATGCATCTAACCTTTACTACAAAAGTGTCTACAGTGATTAGGAGAGAGAAATACATCACCAGTTACCCTATAACACTTTACCATCACCCAGACCACACTGCAGCTGGGGAGGCCCCGATCACGGTGAAGGACTGGAGAACCTCTTCCCGGTAATTGGGAAATCCTATGCAGTCCGTCCACTAGATGGGTGAAGCCTCCATCTTTGCTGTGAGAGGGTCTAGAGGGTCCAGCTTATATAGTATTAAACAAACCAGCTTACATCACTCAAACGGTGTGGAAAACAATCTGGCTTTCTTCTCTTCTTGGTTTTCCCCTGCAGCCTGGCCAGGGCTCAGTGCAAAATCAGGGAGTCAGTTCAGACTAACTACTGTCAGATACCCCCATGGCCTCGACTAGTCTCTAAATACAGAGCTACGGCTACATTTATATCTCAAATATGAACCAGCTGCGACCATGTGAGGCTACTGCTCTCCCAGCCTTGGCTGAAAAGAAAGGCACATTTATAACACATACAAGCCTTACTAATTATTAATAATATGCTGTGCTAACAAGCATAAATATGTACTTTTAAAGCATTACTAAGGATTATGCAGCATCTTGGTTAATAAGAAGATATATGGCTAAATACAATACTAGGCTGAATATAATATTAGGTTGGAAAATCAGTCTATAGGTCAACCTTGGCTCAGGGCCTGTTCTTCAGGCCCCAGCATTACAAACACCCAATGATGGGTAGAAGGCAGTGAGGGTATAGCCCAGACAGGAACATGCTGGGAGCAGCAATGTTTCTACCCCATGCTTGGTACCAGGGTCATCGCTTCTGTTAGAACTGGAGAGGGGCAAGGGAGCCCTGTTAGACCTTCAGTTCACTTTCCTGGCTAAATAAAAGGCACCACAAGGCTTGAGATGGCACAACGTGTGACAAGGAAGGATTGCTGCCTACAAAAGATCATACTGAGATATGAGAAGTGAATTGTGATGTCTGAATCAGCACTAGGAGCCAATGGTCCCTGGAAGAACAGAACAGCCACTGAATTCAAATGTCTGTACATCCAGTGTGGCACTCAGATGTCTCATAAAAGCAGAGGTATGACATGCTGCAAACCAAACCAAAAAAGCCCCCCAACTTATTTTAACCTTCTCAGTTTTCAATATTGCAAAATATATATTTTTTTTCTTTTGTGACAACATCTGGGTTTAGGGAAAAGGGGATGAGAAAGCAGATTCCTTTTTTCTTTACCTTTGCTAAAGCTAATATTGAGATAATGGACATGTGCAATTAGAATAGCACTGAGTCTCAGTTAACCTTTTGGGTCATACCAGAGCACTTCCGTCTTATGCAGTGAGGTGGGTTTGAGCCAATTCAAGGCACAATTATACTGGTCAGATTGCACATGGGCAGCATTAAACAAGCCTAAGACACAGAGGACTGACTTTTTCCTGGTGTGAGCCAACAGCATCCCAGACTGAATCATTTGCTTACTCAGTGGGCAAAAGAAATGTCAGTCCTGCTGTACTGTCAGAATATTTCGTCTGCTTGCCTTGGAGAGCCCAGGATTCTGCCTCTGAAGTTCTCAGATGTGCTTGCTCAGGAGGATGCACTGTGGTGTGTCTCTTGCTGGCAGCAACACGATGCTTCACCTCCCCTCTGCACAACCACAAAAGTGGACAAATTAGGGACCTGCTGCTGGTTATGGTGGTGCTGCTGATCTCCATACAGCCTCCACAGGCTGTCCAGCAAGGACACCTGGCAGCCACTGACCACAGCCACCAAGCAGAGTAGGTGGAGATCCCAACATCATGCTTAAGTGTCCCATTAGCACAGACCATCAGCAGAGATTTGCATGGGCTTACAAGCAGAAATAAAATTTTAGGACAAGGAAGAACATTGGAGCTGACATCTGCAATATGGTCTCACCTTTCATCAGGGCAGTGGCTGCCCCAGCCTGGTGGCAGTTCTTTACTCCCATTGTTCTGCTGCAAACCAGTATAAGTTTAGGAAGAGGGCAGCAACTTGAAAAGTTACAGTAGTTCCATGCAAAGTCCCCACCCACTTACCACCTTCCAGTGATGGAGACAGAGAGCCCTGAGCCGGCCTGATGGTGCCTGACACCCAGTGCTGTGAACTTGCCTCCTTGGCAGCCTCTCTGAGCCAGCACCTGGAACGATTTCTAACCCTTGTGCTCTTAACTGAGCATCACCATCAATACTTTACTACAGTCAGCATTTGTCAGATCATTTCAGCCTGGGAAAGGGCTGTACAGCCACAGCAGCTTCTGCTGTCTATCGTGCCCTTTCTGACCTTGCCTGTGTCCAGCTCTGCTCTGTTGGTAGCTAATCCTGCCTCCCCGATGGTGCACCTCTAGGACTCTGCTTGCCTGCAGTGCCCTGGCAGCACCACTGAGCCTGGGAAGGGGATCTGGGACTGCGGTTTCCCCAGCAACAAGAGGTGAAAAGCCAGAGCCAGGAGAGAGAAGTCATGAGAGAATTTTCTAATTGCCTTCTGACTCCATTATATGCCCACAGATGGGAAAGCAGGGATAAAGAGGAGAGCCAGGGCTAGAAACAAACATTTCTTCTTCTTTCCTTGTATTTCCAGCTGCTGATACAACTGCCCAGCAGTCTGCTGCTTCCCAGTTTTGCAGGCTGCAGTGAAAGCTGGATTTCAGGTCTTACTGAAAAGAAGAATTAAAGAATTACATCAATAGTAACAGTGCAAGAATTTATTAAGAATCAAGTGGAAGAAAATGATCAAAGCAAAAAGTCAAAAAACCTCCCCAACCCTCCGCCTCTCCAAAACAAACAACAAAAAAACCATCGTGCAGGACTGAATGAAGAGTGCATTAAACATTTTTTATAAGCCACTGCATCAGGAGAAACTAACCTTTACTGTCTGTTGAACAAAGGACAACTATAGTGATGAAGGTGGCATGTGAAATACAGGATGGAGAACAGTAAAGTGGGGGGGTAACCGAGTGCTGCAGGCCCTCACACTGCACATTGACATCACCTCTGGTGCATTTATACCTAATTTAATGATGACTGCAATCCCAAACTGCTTGAATCTGTAACAGTCCTGGCGGGGACAGCACACGTCTCACTGAATCGTTTTCTGCACCACAGGAGTGTCTTGTTGAGATACTGTGTTCCTACAGCTAAACCCACCCATTCAGATGTACTCACCCATGTCCTTAGCAATCCTGCACTGGCCCCAGGGGTCTCAAGATGAATTGATACCATTCTCTCTTCAGCTAAATAGACAATCCCTGCTCGGAGGCTATTTAACATTTGCACAATCATCCACTTCCATCAGTTTAGGGAGTTGGTTCACCTATTTTCTCCCACTGCCCCTGGGGCAGGATGGATGGTGCAACTAGGCTGGACAGACAAATGAGCTCCAGGGCAGGGTTTGCATTGTAGCAACAGGATGGTGACTCCCAGCTTCAATACCTGATGGAAGGCAAGAGGACAGAGATGAACAGACTCCTCTGCCAGCTTCATTGGCAAGTCTGAGGGCGGGTAACGGAATATGGTGGCACTAGGCCAAGCACCCCTTTGCTTGGAAATGTCACTGTTCTACTGTGTGGTTTTTCCTGTTCCACTGGGAAAAGCAACTCACATATGTCATCCAGCACTGGATCAGACTGTGGATGGAAGCTGCTGAGTCGCCATCCCTGGAGGTATTTAAGAGGTGTGTAGATGTGGCACTTAAGGACACCGTTTAGTGGTGGACTGGGCAATGCTGGGTTTGCAGTTAGACTTGATGATCTTGAGGGCCTTCTTCAAGGTAACCAATTCTATACTATATTCAGGAGGGGATCTCATTTCTGGTAATGTGCCATCCTCTAGCTGCTTACCATCTTCAACCTTCTTCTGTTTTATGCTCCCCTGACTAACCCAGAGTGATTCTGGTAATAATGCTTGCAGGTTCACTGCATTTTCAACACTTTAAATACAGTGAAATAATTACTCTTTTTGCTCAGTTTGCACTCTTGCAGCCTGGTAAAAGTGGCTATGGAGCTACAACTGCATCAGCAAAATTTCAAAGATCTCAAGAGCTGATGCTTAGCTGAAACACCCCTAGGTTCCTTCAGAAGCTCCACTTCATAATCTTTTTGACCATGAAGACTAACGTCAGTCAATACCACTCTTCAGTTGTCCAGCAGGAAATTTAGAAGTGATGAATATCTCCGTTTTGCATTCCTGGAAATTAAGGTAGTTGGGTTCTGATGAGAGGGTAGAAGATCCATACTTAGGCACAACTAATAAAACTGTCTCCCTTTCTGGCAGATGTTCCAGACCTCTTGCATCCTAAGTGTGTTTCATCAGTCACTTTAATTCAGTTTTCTTCCTAACTGCACTTCAGTCCTGTACTTCCACATATAATTCAGATTATTTTATCAGGAAATCAAAGGTAAGCCTCACCTTCCTTCTGTGGTACTTGGATACTATGAGGCTCACCACCCTGTGAAAACCTCTAAATAAGGGAAGGCCCAAACCCAATCACTGTTTTGTAATTAAAAGTTATTTGTAAAATAAATGACGTATTATGCAAAATCTGCTAGTAAGGAGTCTAAGCAGTGTTATGTCACAGTCTGCAAATTTCACCACCAGTCCCCCCTTTTACAACACAAAATTTCTAGTTGCTGGCTGCAGGGGGAGACAGGCCCTCAGTATTTCCGGAACATTGTTATTCCAGACCGGAATTCCAGAGGAATCACTGGCACTTGTGCTATGCAAGATGTATCTAGAAATGACTGTTCACCTTTTGTCACACCACTAGAATTTCACTTAAAACTGTGACAATGGATGTTATCAACCACTGACAGTATGGTCAGTACTAGAGGGACAAACAGTGGTAACTTTCATTCATCAAGCACTTGGGCCACTCAGGAAGTCATAAAACATTCCCAGGAAGGAAACTCATACTCAATTCAAATGGGTAAATAATAAAAAGTGTTAAGTAGTCATCATTAAAATGGAATCAATTCAAAGTAGAATGTACAATGGTGAATCCAAGTCCTTGCAGAGGTGTAAAGGTCCTGTTCCAGCTTTCACTGCCAGCCAAAATACTGCTAAGTTATCTTACGCATTAGAATTATCACCCAAGTGTTCTGACCATACTGAAGATGCTACAGAAAAGACACTGAGAGAAAATGCACAGGGAATGGTATTACACACTGATGATTAGCAGGCCTACAGAGACACTGCACAACCCACTGAAAATGCCAGTAAATCATGACAAATACTGCTCTTAAGCTTCAATGTTAGGTAACTCAGTGGCGAGAACTCAAGGACAAAAAAATTTACCTATGTTTAAATTCTTCTGTGTGGGAGCAGAGCACATCTGAATAAATATCCCAAAGCACTTTCAATCCAACAGAATGGACAGCACCCCCTTTATGTTTTGTCGGTGACAGGGACTGGGATCGAGTGCACCCTCAGCAAGTTGGCTGATGACACTGAGCTGTGTGGTGCAGTCAACATGCTGGAGGGAAGGGATGCCATCCAGAGGGACGCTGACAGGCTTGAGAGGTGGGTCCATGTGAACCTCAAGAAGTTCAACAAGGCCAAGTGCAAGGTGCTGCACCTGGGTCAGTGCAATGCCAAGCACAAATCCAGGCTGGGGGATGAACAAATGGAGAGCAACCCTGCAGGAAAGGACTTGGGGATGCTGGTGGATGAGTGACTAAACCTGACCCGGCAATGTGCATTTGGCAGGCCAGAAAGCCAAGTGTATCCTGGCTGCATCACAAGCAGCCTGGGCAGCAGGTCGAGGGAGGGGATTCCACCCCTCTACTCCACTTGGGTGAGAACCCACCTGCAGTGCTGCATCCAGCTCAGGCATCCCCAGCAGAGGAAGGACATGAGCCTGTTCGAGTGGGCCCAGCAGAGGGTCACCAAGTTGATCAGAGGGATGGAGCACCTCTCCTGTAAGGACAGGCTGAGAGAGGTCAGGTTGTTCAGCCTGAAGAAGAGAAGGGTCCAGAGAGACCTTACAGCACCTTCCAGTACTTAAAGGGGCTACAAGAGAGCTGGAGGGGGACTTTTTACAAGGACATGTAATGACAGGACACAGGGAAATGGCTTTAAAATGGATATTAGGTAGAAATTCTTTACTGTGAGGGTGGTGAGGTGTTGGAACAGGATGCTCAGAGAAGTTCTGGATCCCCCATCCAAGGAGGTGTTCAAGGCCAAGCTGAACAGGGCCTTAAACAACCTGGTCTAGTGGAAGGTGTCCCTGTCCACAGCAGCGGGGTTGGAACTAAATGATCTTTAAGGTCCCTTCCAACCCAAACCATTCTATAGTTCTGACTCCACAGGTTTCTGCTTTTGAAGATTTTAGGGCTTCAATCAGGACTGTGATCAGAATGATTGCTTCTCCTAGAGCACATCTGTATGTTAAAACCCAGATGTTAGTTTTTAAAAGACTGAACTGCTAATTAACACCTTAAAGAGACCAGTATATCCTTGTTAAGTTATTGGACAATATGGTTTCTTTTTTATTTTTTATTTCTTTTGTTCTTAATTTTCGCTTGTTGTTGCTGGTTTTTTTTGTTTGTTTTAATACAATTAAGGATGCATCCCACAAGAAAAAGCAGAAAGAGTCCTTATGGAAAAAAACAAATATATTGAACACATACCAATCAAATGGTACAGATATGGGACTGGCTTTGATTTCAAAATTTAAGTAGAAATAAAAAAGATGTAATGCAACAGCTGTTCAATTTCCAAGTCTAAATAGGCACTGTAAAAAGACATTTTGCTTTCTCCAGCACACATTCCTGTCTAAATGCTCCCACTGTAATCAACTCCTAGGATCCCAAACAAAAATAAAACCCAACACTGGGAACATAACTTTAGAGTAAAAGTTAATATCCATCCACCCCCCTTGTTACAAAAAAGCAAACAAAAAAAAAATCCCCCCAAATACAACCTTTCAATGCTGCTGTTTTGACTGGAGCAGAATTGGAGAATTTATAAAGGTTCAAAAGCACCCAAGGCAAGTAGTACAATATAATTTGTTCACTAACTTGTATTGGAAAGGAGATTAAAAACATTGAGATCTGCATCTTGGTACATAAAACTGTTGTCCTGAATAAAGAGAAATCTTTCAGAAAAGTTTTACAACTTAGTGGAAGTCCAGGACCCAGCTTTAGGCATCATTAATTGATGGGGTTTAATTCTGACTTTGTTATAACCACTTTTATATACTGTACATCTACCCTAGTTGGATCAGTGTCTCAAACTGCTCACTGGTGTCCCTTTGAACAACTGTAAACTAAACCAAAGTATGCAACTCCATAGGAAGCTAGAGATCAGGTGAATATACAGCCAGTTATATCTCCCCTGCTTCACGCTCCTCTGAGCTCCTTGGGTCTTCTGATCTGCCATTAGCACTTTCATAAGAACATTTCTTGTCTTTGAAATCTCGTGGTGACCTCTCTCTTGAGCTTCTATCTTTATCACGGGATGTTCTATCGCGGTCTCTTGAACGTTCTTTGTCTCTGGAAGATCTTTCTTTAGAGGATCTGAAAAGTGCAGTACATTTGAGAATTTGAGTCAGTCACAAACTTTTAGCTATCAAACAGCACTTGGATTTTGTATTTTTCTTCTTTTTCCAACCCAAATTCAGACTTATATAAATAGAAGTGTATGAGAAGACATCAGAAATCATTCTACTCTTCTCCCTTTCCTACTTCCGATTTCAAAAGACAAATACTTTGAGGCAGGATTTAATCTACATCTACTACAGAGCCCAGATTAAGGGCAATGTGCTTCACTAAATCTCTTATTTTCAACCTCCACCCTCAAGTTTGTATTAACTGAAGTTTAATGGAAATTTTTCATCTGCAGTTTCTAGCTTAAGAATGTCTAGCCTTTCTCAGACATATAAATTACAAACATAAATGTTTAAAAATGGGAGTTTGATTAAAAGCAGGGGGAAATTAACTCGTGTTATTCTGGAGCAAGACTATTACATGACAAATACAAACTAAACCAAACTGTGCTACAATTATATTTTGTTATAAGAATTAGCCCTTGTGTGATTTTGCAAGGTTGGGGTGGTATTATTTTTAGATATTTTACTCAGATAATACGCATTTTTTAAATGATAGAGCCAGAAAAGGGATGTTCTGTTAAACAATACATATTGTTTTAAATTGAATGAAAAAAACGGGGAAAAAAACGGATTAGATATCCTTCTCTATATTCCCTTATACATGCATTTAAGTCTGTTGTTGAAAAACATTGCATTTTCATTTTACCAGGTACTGCAATCATAAAACAGCTTAATACAAACTTTTACAGAAAAAACAGCACGCTACAAAGCTAGCCACTCGTTTCCTTGTCAAAAAATTTGGTGTACTGGCCAGAGACTGTACTCTCTCCCCTTACAGAAAGTTACTGTCACTTCACCTCAAAGCTTCAAAACTAAGGTCTGCAAAATGCTCCTGGAACTAATTTCCTTTTACAAGCTTACAAAGAAGTGACCTTTCATCTTAGTTCCTCAGCTGAAAAGATTACTTTCCCTACAATTTTGCAAGACTTAGCATTTGCAAATGCTAAGATCCAGAGGTATTATTCCTATTCCACAAATCACATGTCACAGAAGAGAAGCTACATGCCAAGTAAGAGGTTAATCCCAGAGTTAGTACAGCTGTTGAGCAAGTATCTTGTGCTGCAAGTCCCCTGCAGAAGTAACAATGCTTCCAAACTGGTTGACTCAGGCTAACTCTAGCAATTAATCCTAAAACAGACAGACAGATAGGATATGATGCCATTCACAGCTTTGGCTTTTTAATCAATGCATTTTTGGAGGAATATTAAGATGCATTCATTCAGCTGTCCCCTCTCTCTACAAGTGAGTCTCTAATCAGCAGACAAGAAGGACTGGGTTTAATGAATCACAGCACAGCGATGTGAAAATTTATACAACTGCCTTAGCAAGCAGTATCACTACCAAAAGACTTAGAAATATCACTACTGTCTTTCTCAAGGGCAAGGTACTGCCCTTGACTTACCTTATCTAGAATGCTAGAAAGCATTACTACCTAACTGATCCTTAACAGTCAGAAGAAAGAGATACTTTAAGGCACAATTTGTCTCATCTCAAAATAGACAAAAAATTATGTCACATGAGTCTGTAATGAGACTCATGAGACTTACATCTCACCTAGTCATCTAAAGCCAGGTGAAATGAAGCCCCATCTTATGACTTCAGGTATTCATCCATACAATGTCTGTATGGGAGCAATCATCCCTTGTCACATGAATTCTTGTAAGTGGGCTCAAGCACACTAACAAAACCTTCTCTCAGTGTACCCATGTTTAGGTCTGTGTCATGATTGACCTTACTGAGTATGCATCTTAACATCTAACTGCAAACACTCACTTTCTCGTTGGAAAGCAAAATGCACCAACTACATAGTTTGTTTCTAATTAAACGAAAGACAATTTTATTTATTTGAAACTTATGACTAACAGCAAGAAAAAGTAGGACTTCATTTAGATCTGTTCTTAGTAAGCCAGTAATCCAAGCCTGAGTAGACCTAGAATTCCTATTACCTTAGGCAGGTTGCTACTATTACCAGATAGGTTCTCATTATCTAAGACACACTGCTACTATTGCCTGACACTTTGTGTATGTTCAGTTGAACATACATAGAGTGTGGAGATCTGGTCCTTATACTGATAAATCTGAAATGAGATCCCAGACATTAATAGATTTAAATCTATCCACCAGTTTCATAGGTGAATGGTAGTGATACGGAATAAAAAAAATGTATCTGTCAGACAAATGTATGTGTTTGTAGCATTTCCTCAGCTATAGCACACAATAAAACATCCCTTTGCTTTCAGAATTAAGAAGTACCTGAGAGGTGACACTTTTTCATTTAAATGTGAGAGGCTCTTCAGAAAATACTTTCTTATAAAGGGTGGACAGGATAAACCAGAAGGAACTGTGTGGTTCGCTGAAAGCAGGAATACTCTGCACTAAATGTTTGTACTATCTGTAGTCAGGTGCACAGTTCTTGGCTGGCACTATTAATATTCCTTCAGGGCAGAAACTGACATCAGGAGAAATATCTCCAGTACTGAATATCATAAGGTTGAAATTTGCTCCCTGAGGTACATTACATTTTTTTACTTTTAACATGCTTACTGTTACATGGATAGTACCAGGGGTCTATACCATTTCCCTGTTCTTACATATCTCTCTGCATCATTAGCACTGTGCTAATCATACTGGAGAGTCTGAACAAGTACGATCAGCCAGAACAGTTTTCTTTGAAGGATGGAAATCAAGTCTTGCAAAGATGGAGAAGTTGAAGTAGTAAAGGCAGTCTGAGCACATACTCTACAAATTGGTTTATCCAAATTAACAAATACATCGATCCAAAGGAAAAGCCTGTTATAAAGCTAAAAACTACAGGTTTGAAGATTTGCTAATCTGCTGCTGTGAATGCCATGAAGGGGCACGCTCTTCGGAGATGGAAACTGCTGTCTGAAACAATGACTTTAGAAAACTGAAGTATTTTAAATACCAGACACTACTGCTGATATCAAGTAGAGTGCTGCACTTATAACTTTTATCCATCTGCAACAAAAAGAAAGAAAAGACTTGGACTAACCCTGTCTTCTATGCTCTCTTACAGAGCACAATGGGATTACAGTCACCTACCTACTCTATGAAGAAAAAAGCTCACTTTTTGAGCAAAGAGCCCATGAGATCCTAGAACATGTTCAATGTATTTCTCCATCCTCGGTGATTTAACTCCTAAAATAATTGAATGATAAACCCTGCACGTGTGGCCACTTCAAAACCAGACCTTTTACCTTCTTACAAGTCAACAGTCTGTCAGGGCTTTAAGACTGAGCACCCTGACACTGTACTGCACTCAAATGTACACCATGGTGGTTGACCTATAAAAGAAAAGAATCCTTTTTATGAGCAGGCCTCCCTGTCAAATGCCTCGTTGTGCAATCCCATTCTAAGTTATGCTTAACTCATCTAAAAGAAGCCAGCAAATCCTCGGGGGCAGACAGCAATCGAATCATTCAAAAGCAATAGCCCCATCTTGCCCTCTGCAGTTACCCTTTAATGAGGGGTTCAGTGACTTTCCTTGCAGAGCAACACGTTCAGATGTAGTGCAACAAGTTTATTTTCAGGCATACCTAAACTTGTTTGTATATGGTGCAGTACACAACAGATGGGCTCTGGTGCTGAGAACAAGAGCCCGAGGGAAAAAACAAATGTATGACAGTAAGATGACTGCTGATATCCCTGGGGTCAAATGAAAATGAGCTGTTTTTCTACGCTGCAGGAAGCCTGTATTATCAACTTGACGCCAGTACTCTGTAGCACTCATCCAAAACTGAAATAATGTAACGCTATTATTTTTATAAAAAATAAATAGAAAAAAGTCACTCTGGTATGTCAAACCATAATTACGCTAAAGTTGTAACTGAAACCTGAGACAGAGTCAAAACGTGTTTAAATTGCCAAGCGGTAGCTGTAAACTTAATTTAGTGTGAGAATTCTCATCACGCCTCTAGGAAAAGCCATTTATTTCTAGGGCAACACTTACCTCTTTTTGGAGCTGCGTTCTCGGCTTCTGTCCCTGGAACTATGCCTGCTTCTATGATGGCTGCGACTCCGGCTGCGGCTGGTGGAGCGAGACCTGTGACGATGGCGTTTCTCACGGGATTTGGATCGAGTTCTTCTCTTTCGTTCCCGTGAGGCTGAGCGAGAGCGGTGTCTGCGGCGATCTCGGGACCTAGATCTAGGAACAGAAAGCACTTAAACCAGACACTGCATTCACCCAGGTACTCTTACCAGTGTACTGTGAATATCATGCACTCTGTGCATAAGCAAATCTGCACACAGAATGGTCTGCAGCGTTCAGAGCTACTGCATTGTCTGATCACAGGCAAACAGGGGAAAGCAACAATAGAAAGGCTACAAACTGCTTTGTGACCAATGCAGACAGTTTTAAAATCAACTCATGACTGTTTGGCTACAGCATAGCCAGTTCAAGCCTCTGAAAGCAATTAAAAATATGGAAAAAAAATCTACTTTTTAAAATTTTAAAATCTTGTCTTTATTAGGTAAAGTTGTAGAACTCCCTGATGCAGTGATACGGGTTATCTGCCAGAATCTTTGTATTATGATGTTCTGAAGAAACTGGACTATACTGTTCCCCATAGCTACAATAACAAAACTAGCCTGCAAGGTTCTAAACACCATAAAAATTCAGTCTATTCTTTCCTTCTTTTTTTTTTTTTTTTTAAATCACTTTGCAGTCATACCTCACTTCCAAACAGTGTAGGTTTGGAAGAACACTCATACTATTGATGGATGATCTATTAAGTGTTAACCTGGTGCTTAGGATTTTAAAAACATGGGGGTTCACAAAAAGGTATTGACCACAAACTTTTGTAAAGAAAAAGCAGTTATCTGTGTTTTAAGTGTTATTTGGGACACAAGGCTGCATTGCAGGACCCATAAAATAAATGTACCTGTATAAACTCAGTAGCATGGTATAAAATCACAGAGAGATGACTATGTAACAGAAAGCTTTGTTCATAAAAATGGACATCTTAAACTAATAGTGCTACACAAACGTATAATGTTCCAGCTTGTGAAAGGCTGGCTTCACCGCTAGTATTCCTTGTCTGCAGATTTATATACCTTTTGGCATGCTTGCTGTGGGATCTGGACCTGAAATAAAAGGAAAACAGTAATTTTTCTTATAGAATCTTATTATTATATAAGGTGCAATTTAGTAATAATAAACTAGACTAGTTGACCTGTAATTGTATTTCTTGTTTTAGTAGCAATTGTTTAAAGGCCTTTTATTTAATATTAACATCTTTACTGCTACATGTTTACCAGGAAACATATCCCTGGTTTGTGCTTGTGGGTTTTGGTTTTTTTTCCCCCCCCCCCCTTAATTCAGTTTTGAGATTACCATACTAGAAACCCAAAAGAATGTCAACTTTGCTTTTTAACTCCCATCCCTCCTATAGAAAAAGCTTACAGTTCAAGCCAGTATTCCCTTATTTCCTGACAGGCAAGTATTATCAGACTGCAACAGATTTCAAAAGTTTACACTGTTAGCCTCTGAAGCTAACATGTTGAGAGAACTGCAGTTCAGATTCCATTCCTCTCTAGCCCCACAAGGCCTGGGAGCTACTATTTCACAGAAGAACAGGGAATTACTTTCCTTAGTCATACATTCAAATACTTCCAATAAGGAAATTTTCTAACATATATGAAGAAAATAGCTATCAGATGTTAGAAAATCACATGTGTATAAGCTCACATTTATCAGGTCTCAAAACAAGGTACACACCTGAAAATTATCTCATTTAAAGGCCATTTGTTCCAATATGTAGATGTACTACTATCAGTAGTTTTTAAAAAGGCTTTTTATGGAAACAATTCCAAGTTTTAACAGTTAGACATGAAATTCCATCTCAATCCTTGTAAGTTTTCAAAGAATGCAAAGTATTGTAATTCTGCAGATTTAGAAATGTTTATGAACTACATCATAGGTTTCTCATTAAACTTAAATAGGTCATTATGTACATGCAATTAAAATAGCTCCCTACCTCCTTAGTTTCTCCCTTTCTTCTCTTTCTCTCTCCTCTCTACGTTTCAGACGTTCCTGATTTCGTTTCTCCTGTTTATCAGCCACAATCCTCTAAAAGCAAATGAACATATTCATTAAGTTATACTTCAGAATTTCTCAGATGAAAGTGCTATAAAAATGATCTAGACATTAACATTCAGTTCTTTTTCTCAGGTATATTCCCTTTCTCTTGTGTATATTATTCCCTCTCTCTTCCTCAGTATATATGTATTTTTTTTCTTCAAGAAACAGAAGTTATTGCAGAAGAGCTGCAGCAAATAGATGGGTGTTACACGAAGACCTGAAATATGCAGAGTTAAACATTAAGTTTTTAATAAAGGGGAATTCAGAGCAGCAAGTCATGCCTTTAATGTGAGAGTTTCCATGCCAATCCTATCATATTTTGGCCACTGGGAAAAGGTAGAAAGAATACAGAACCGGGAGAGTTAATTGTTTCTTAAAGGACTTGGTTGGGCTGATACCTAGGTTTTGAGGCTACTTGTTTCTGTATTGTGACCATGAGACATAATTAGAGCAGATGCTTCAGCTGTTAGCCCCCAGGTTGAACTCACTACTACTGGGGACAAGGCACGCTCAGTAGAGGGCCCTCAGATGTGGAACTCACAACTGGAGATCTGGCCAAACCCAAGTCTTGCCACCTTCTGGACATGATGCAAGAAATTCAACTCTTTGTAAAGACCTTCTTCTGAGAGGTGGAATTGCCCCAGCAGCATCTTGATTAGATCTCTGAGGAGAGCTCTGAGGAAGGAGGGGATAGTTATTGTTTTCTTCTTTTGTTAACGAAGCACTTCAAAAGATTATTTTTTGATGCTTTGGGAATGTGAAATAAGTTATCCATGCATAGTTTTTTTCCGAATGGTGTAAATAATCAGTCAATTCAACCCCTGTATCAAATTATATCTATACTTCCTTGTACAACATCACTAATTTATCTACAAGCTAGGCTTCTCATTCAAGTGACTCTGTGCATAATTTCATGGAGGGATGAGAGGAAGCACACGTGATCTATTCTAGGCATCTAAGTTACACCAGCTATATTAGGAGCCTAAATTGCCTATACAGTCAACAGAAAGAGTTGGGCTCTCCAAAGAGTAAGTCATTATCCATGCAAGACAGCTGGAATATTATGAAACATAATACAAGTCAATTTACTCAAACCCACTAGCAGCATTTTCTGCTGTTAGGGCTTCAAGTCCTTTAGCTATTGTCTTCAGTGATTTCTACAGCTAAAATGCTTAATTAAGCTGGGAACTCCATAATTTCTATATTAAGGTCATAAATGGCATCAGTGTCCAAATCCATTCTCTAGAATACCAGAAGACCAGAATACAATTCCAGTAAGTCTTTCTTCCAGCACATGATTTCTGGTCAAGATAGGGTTGTTTAGGATAATATTCCAACTGGATTTCAAATTTTCAAGCTATAAAGAACAGGCAACCTCCCCATAACAATTATTTTAACAGCTAGCCTGACTGCAGGATATCCATCATTCTGTATTTCCACTTTGCATAGCTACAGCCTTGAGTTGTTGGAAGCTGTTTATTTCATCTATTGTCACTTAAGCTTAAAAGCCTTGAAAAATTACTTAGAAGAAAATTTAAAGTCACCTCCTAATCTTTGTCCAGATAAAATAAACAAAGTGAGTTTTAGTCATTCACCATACAGCAGGCTGTCTGAGCTCCAAGCATTTCTTTACATTTTTCTGAAAACTTTTCCAAGTGTTATCATCCTCCTTAATCCATGCTCTTGTATTTTTAAGTCTCATTACTATTTTTAGTCAATCATCTGGCTAAAAGCAAAGTTCATCTGGCTATCTCCTATGACTGCTAAATATATTTTAACATTGCTGCTGTTCGTTCAAAATACAGTTAATCAATTTACAAGTAGAATCACACTCTTTGTTCCCAAGATGCATTACTCTGCATGTGTGTTTTAATATACCTCAGTACAAAAGAGGTCATCGTAGTAAACTATCTGGGTAATTGAGATGTTAAATTAAAATCTTTAGTGGTTTTTAGGCTAATGAAATCTCAAATTTTAAAGTGACATGAAAAAATCCCACACATCCAGAAGGAAATATCCAATTAAGGCTGCCTGTCAAATAATTAAGTAGGACCACACACACAAAATATAGGAATGATTTACCCTGAGTTCCTCAAGCTTCTCTCTTATTTCAATAAATCCCAAATGTAGTTTTCCTCCAAAATGATCAGCAAGTCGTCGGTCATTGTCATGAAGACCAAGGTAAGCTGAGCACACTTCACAAACCCGTAGCTTCTGCTGCTGAAAGCTGGAGGCAGGCATAGAATTCCTGTACACTTCCTAGAAAAAAAATTTGCTGTTACTTCTCAGTGCACATAAATACAAGGATAACACTTTACCAAGCATATGTTACAACTTAATAACCAAATTCAGTGTACACCAGCACACCCTTCAGTTAATTCACACTATTCATAAATCAACTGTTTCATTAAGATACAAGCCATATTTCCTTATTTTGAAAATTGAACATATTTAAAAGCAGGACATTAGCAAATGGTTTTGTGGATTTGTGAATTAAAAAAAGTGGGGTAATTATTACCTTTATGTAAGACTATATTGCACAGAAAGCTGGACAATATTTTCATATCCAACAATGAATACACATTAACACTACAATTACTATGTTGACATATTATGAAAATATTACACCAGTTTTAATTCTGAGCGCAATTTAAAACAGTGTTAGTTTCCTGAGAAACCCATCTGCATTTTAGACACTAATTAAACACACTATCTGAACAAAATTTATCTACAGACACTCAGATGACAGACCAGCAAGACTGCCAGCAACCCTTCTGGTACTATTAAAACCACTGCAGATGTTTGTTTCTGTAAATCCCTATATCTTGGAGCAACACAATATGAAAAGCTCTTGGTGCATTCTGCCACCTGAACATTACAAGGACCATTTTGACTGGACTGATACACAAGACATTAAATAAGTATCTTTCAGAGAAGACAATGGTTCACTTCACTGAAGCTTTCCAGTACAAGTTACATCAACACGCCACAGAGAGCAAACCAGGCAAGTCAGTCCAACAAACACAGACACAATGGTAGTGTCCATAGACACAACTGACCAATACAGCTAAGCTAAGGTGAATGCATTATTTGTGGAAGGGAGTATAATTTTCATTGTATATGAGTGTATTTAAGGGTACAAACTTTGTCCGTACAGGATGCTGCAAAGCAATTTCTTTAGTTTTATATGATGCAATTAGCTAAGGAAGTGAGAGCAGATAAGACGTCTTGCATTACATGGAGGTCAACCAATTTACACAAAGGCCAACCAATTTAATACTTGACCCTGCCCACTCCATCCCCCAAGCCTTACACAATTCAACTTACTTCTGCTTCTCTCTTCTTCACCCGAGCTTTCTCCACTTCATCCATTACTTTCTGAGATTCTTCCACATTTCCATCAGCTCCGAGCTGTTCTACTTTGGCTAACAGCTTCCCAATTTCTTCATTCAATTCATGGACTCTTTCAGCCTTGAAAGACAAGGAAAGCCTTAACACAGGAAATGCTTTTACTTATGGAAAACAATCTGAACTACTACTGTGTGCAAAATTGGTAGGACAGAAAAGAAACATGCAGAGAGTGCTTCTCCAGGTGTTAAGAGTGAAATAGAAAATGCCTCACTGAAAAACACGCAGAGAAAGGCTGAGTTACCAGATCTATGTACCAACTCCAGAGAAGGATTTTGTTTAGAAAATTCAAGTAATTCACACTGTTGTCCATACCACACAGTCTTGCAAAATTAGTATTTGTATAATCATTCCTCCTAGTTTGTGTATATATGTGCACAAAAATTGTAGAAGTTTTTTTTTTTCATTCGAAGATCTAGAGAAAAGCACATCAATTTTGGTTTAATTTATGGGTGAAGTTTTGATCAAAAAGTGTAAGAATTACTAACATTTGTATGGCATGGAATCACAGTGTCAAGTTTCCCGAGGTCAAAAATATCAGAGGTCTCTTCCCTGTTCTCCTTCCTGTGCCTTAAGGGCAGTTTTGGGAAGAATAAAGAAAATGTGTTATTTTTTCCCTCTCCTCAGTATGAATTCTGAGATTCAATATCTTGCCAAAACTTGAAGTTGGCTCTTTGGAAAAACAGACCTTCAAAGAGACTTCAGTTACTAGTTTTCCATGCTTACTTTAGCTGCAACTTCAGCACTGATCTCTTCTTGGGTTTCTGCTAGTCTTTTCTTAGCCACTTCTGTTCGCCTGTCACAGTCTGCAATAAACGACTGCAGATGGTCCATTGCCTAAAACATCAATAAGAACACGGGTCAATGCTGTCAAGAACATGGATATTTCATTAGCTGTAATGCTTCCCAAGTTTATCAAGACTTAACTTTCTTAAGTTTTTATTAGTGAAACTTTGTAAAATGATAGTCTATCAGTTCATGGTGACACATACTGTAAACACATATATTAACACACAACTTTTCAAAAATTATAGCCTACACATTGTCATGGTTCTAAGTATTTGCAGAAATTTGGAAGTGAATCTACCTTAAGTCTTCTCTGACAAGAAGTGAGTATTTCTAGCAGGCATTAAAATTCTTCAAAGGATATTCAGGATCACTTCATCCAGCCATTACATGCAATACTGTAACTTTTTTCACTAGGGTTTTAAGCTATTAAACATATTAACATCATCCCTCCAAATAGCAATTAAAAAACCAAACCTTTTTGTCCTAGTGAAAACTACCTTCCTAGTTGGGAGTTCAAAACTCAAACTATAGTGTATGGAGACAGTATATGATTTGTTATCAATACAGAACTACTTTCTTCATTAAATATAGAATTTAAAACTCTCTTCAAAGCATACACAGCCTTAATATTTGCCTGCTATGTGATAACACTAAGACAGCACCCACATTTATGATATTTTGTTCTGTGGGAGGCTGTTAACAGTTCTACCTAGAGAGTGACAATACAAATTAAATACTTGCATATATTCATGAAGAGGCATGTATCTTTGCCAAGGGTTTCTCTGTTTATAAGATCCTTCTGTGTGTACCAAAACTTAACATCTATTGCTCAGTGTATCGACCTTGGTATACAAACTATACTCTCTCTCCAGCATTAAGACAAAATACATACATCAAGCTCAAAGAAGAAATCTTGATCTTTAGATGCTATTTCATAGTCTGCCCTTAATGCCAGGTCATGCACCTTCAGGCATTCTCCAAGGTCCATTCTCTGAAAAGAGACAGAGGCAATGTGGTTTAACTTTTCAGAAATGTTACAACGAATAAGTTAAGTTAGCATGATTTTCTTTAACAGTCAAATACTCTGAAGCAAATCAGCTCCCCTGAGGGAACGAAAGGGCAGTTTAACAAAGCTATAAGATGATACCAGGTCTTTAAAAGAAATGCATGAATCAGGAAATAATAAAAGCAGAGAGAATGAACAGCTTGTCTTATCATGAAAGCTGTTTGGATTACAAAGTATCATTAACATCTCCCAAAAATGTTGTTTTACTGAAAGTTTAAAAAAGTGACTGAAGTGGAACATCCTGTATTGAATTTAAACAGCTTAGCAGAATCAAGTTCTATGAAAATAACTGGCAAGTTAAATGGTCAAATTCTCGACCCGAACTGTCTGCACACTCTATGGTGTTGTGTTTCAGTCATATTCATCACCTGAAACAGCTACAACCACAGCACCACAGCAAAGTGCTGTTTAAAAAAACATTCTTGAAGTATTCCAAGTGACAGAGTCAAAAAATCAAATCCCAGCAAAACATTTTGCATATGAGTGAAGATGATCTGAACGTTGGACTATGATCAAGAATCAGGGGAGAAAAATTACAGATACTTCACTTGTAATTTAAAACTCTTCTTGGAAGGGCAGGAAGAAAGCATGGACTTAAAAAAAGTAAGTAGGGTGCATCACTAATCTTGCATACAACGCCATTGAGAAGAGTGTCCAGAATCTCATGAGATAACAAACACTGTTTTTAAATTGAAATTTGCATAATACACAGCATAAGAAATTCTAATTCTGTGTGTTCACCACAAGTCTGGTGATCAAGACAGACCAAAACCCCCCCCCCCCCCCCCAAACAACAGGAAAAAAAAATAAATCAAAAAACTAAACCAAACCCCTCCCAAAGCCAATTTGAAACGCAAACAAAATTGAATAAAACCAAGGCAGCCTCTCTGCAAAAGCACAGGCTCATGTATAATCATTGAAACTGATTATTTGCATCACTTAAAACCAGCATGGTTTCAGTTAGGTCTGCTCTTGGCACTTCTCACTTAATATTAAGAAGAGTTAATCCTTTCTTAACACTGAAAGCATATAATGCAAATTGAACTCTGATGGAAAAAGCTATTACTGCTGGAATTAAATAACACTTTTAGAACCAAATCTAAAATAATTAATAACCTGCGTTGTGAGTTTTGTAAATAGAGGATGAGTGTTAACTCAGAAAGTACTGCAAGTCATGTGAATGTGAGCCAAATGAGTAGGGGTTTAGCTGGGTTTTTGTTTGCTTGCTTTTTGTTAATAAATAAAATACTTGCATTTAAGTAAACAATTCAAGCCTCCTAAGTAGAGTAAAAAACCCAAATATCAATTACTTTTGTCTTCTCATATCCCCATTCATTGATGTTCCAATGAATCCATTAAAGTAATTTTTATGGAAGTTGTTAATTTATTTCAAATGTTAGAAACAAACAAACAAAAAAGATTGTTAAAATGAAGAATTTTGAACTTGAAAGTTTTTTATAAACTGCAGTTGTTTAAATACCCTTCAGCCACCATAAATCTGTTTTCCAGAAGACATTCGACTGCAACAGAGAACATCTGATTGCAATGATAAAGATTAGCTTTTCCTATTGCAACCATACAGGCCCTCAGCAATTTTGTTAACTGATGCAAACCCACAAAGACCTTGAAGCTGAGCAGTGTATTATACACGTCTGTTTCCAAGTCATCAGAGGCTGACATTATTTAAACTGAAGCATTCTTTCAGGAAAGTACTTCAATACTAGGAAAACAATAAGAAAGAACATTTTGAAATTATCTGAAAATTAGACACTTAAAAATTCTCCTAAAATTGTGAAAACATTGTGTTTATGCTCGTTCATTTCTTGTACTGATAAGGTCTCTACGGCTAAACTGTAGAACTCAAGGCCTATCCTGTTTGAAGTACTTTAGTTCTAAATGCATACATAAAGCTAGTGACATTCTAATAGGTCTGAATACAATGAGAAGCAGCCTGAAACACATCCACCACATCATTACAAACCCACTATTTTAATATGCAATTGCATACACTTTGAATAAATGCATGAAATAAACTTCCATCACACACTAAAACCCCACAGAATTCACATAACACCACCACGGCACTCGGTTCACTATTATATGTGTTTTATGTTTCTTTTTCCTCTATTTGGGTTGGATTTAACCTCCACAAAATAGTACATTTCCTGATTTCTTTTCTTCTTACTGGGAATTTTAAATCCATAGCCTGAAAGGATGGTAATTACTCTGAGACAGCATTACTAGCGAAAAATTTTCTGTCCTCCCTTTATCACTGTGCTGTGCCACTCCATGCTGACACATCTGCCTGTGCAGTTCAACACAATCTGGGTACTGACTGGGTAAAACATATCTCAGCAAACCAAAATCAGAGGCAAATTTTTCAGCAGTCTTTTTGTCCAACCTGTTGGACAGCCACACAAACAACATGCTGACAATATGTAGGAACAACATAGTAGGGGACTAAGCAGCTAGGATCTCTTACAGTATCAAGATGGTAAACTCAAAAACCTTTGAATAACTTCAGTAATATTAGCAGAAATTTTGAGAGACTAGGTGGCTGTTACAGAGGATTCACTTTTCTTACATGTCTCAATCACAAGAGAAGAAATTTTGACTCCCCTTCTCCTCTTTGATCCAACAGTGTTGCCTTATAAATATTCATGTGGCATAACAGGGAGCAAGAACAAGCAGGTACAAGAGAAAAGGATTCTTTATCACTAGCTTTGCTGCTGAAGAAATTACTTCATTATTGGAACTGCTGCTTAATACAGCCTATGCAAGTTCTGGGCAATCCTTTGTGAACCTTCACAGACATATCACTTTAAAACATCTTTCTTAAAAGTTCTATTAGCAAACTCCATTGTAGAGAGACATAAAAGACCTACCACATTTAAAACTCTTAAACCACTTTGCAAATTATATGTAAAAATAGGCTAAAAATCACTTCTACTGGTGTAAGCTATGCAACATCAAGTGAAGACAACTCATTTTGGGGACGATTCATTGCTGCCACAAGTCCATGCAGGATCAGGATTGTCGAGGACTTTAATAAGCACAGAGCAGCTCATATCATAATCCGGCTAATATGGCCAGCTGTGGAGTAAATGGACAGCAGATGGAAACGGAGAGAGGATACAGCAAGACACATTATTTTCATTTTCGGCAAGTGCACCTTGCCGTTTGGTGCCAAAGCATGCCTACTGCAGAGGCAGAGAACAAGCATTTGCAGTCAGCCATTTAAAGATCAATCGCAGTTGAAACAGATGATGGCTAAAGAGGGAGACTCATGCTCACACATTGAGCTACTAATGAAGGCTTAAAAAGAACACAAACTGTTTTTCACAGTCAATACACTGACTTTCAGACAGACTCAAACTACTTAAAGTGATTTACAGAGGAGTTCTGATAAGCAATGCAAATAAAGAAAGGTGAGAATATCTAAGTCCCCATGCTAGACATAACTAAAGTTTATGGAGTATGTTAAACCACACTTTGAGGTCTTTTTGCAGTTTTCTGCACTTATACTGAGATTAAAGCCGAGAAAAAACCCTTACATATTTGGAGAATCTTTAATACAGATAAAAGCTATTACTGAAGACTAGTCTAGGTAACCACATGCAAAGCTGCATATCAGAAGTACTTTTGCTATTCCAGAGCTCTGCAATAAGAAAGTAGTGCCTTCTACTCTAATTATTTGCTAACCATTTTCTGCAATACTATTTTAATTCCTAACTGTTAGATGGACAATTAGAGCTGCTTGATTTCCCAGAGCTAAGGTTTAGACAACTGTCTTTCATCCTAAACAACCTCATATTGAAATGATTTAGTAATAATTTTTGTCATCCTATCCACAAAATAGATAGAATGCCTTTGGAATTAATACAGAAATATGGATTACAAAGATTTTGTTTGACAAAGATGCATAGCTCTGCTTCAATCAAATCAGGTACAAAAAATAAAATAATCACATGTGTTAAATATGAGTTGACAAAGAAGAGTTGGCCAAAGAATTGGGCAATACAGAATCTGAAGAGTTTATCTGCAACATAAATATGCACTCAAGAGTAGCTGGCACTAATAACTGATTTGGAAAGTAAACTCTGGAATGATGCTGTTTCTGGAATATGAAATTAAGAAGGCTTTCTTTTTCTTCCAGATCTCGAGCCACCTACAGCAAAATTCCCATTCTGGCACTTTTACAACTACTACACGTTCTTTTAACATCAGAAATTTGATTACGGAATGTACTCTATAAGGAGTGCAAAAAGAGCACAGAAAAGCCAAAGCTACTTAAAACACAGAGGGCTGATATTGAGCCAAGTGTGACATAGTAGCACAAACAATCAAATGCTTCTAAAAACAACATGTGTCTTTGACAGATTTTTGAAACAAGATACTCTGGACAATGTTTATGTAGAGAATTCTTTCTAAAGGTACCCTTACCAAAACAGTTCACATTCAGCAAGAGAAGGATTTTTTTGTTTGTTTGCTTAGAAAGATCTGATGTTGCTGATAAATTGATATTGGAAGAACCAGATCTCCTCCTTTGTCAAATTGTTAAGGCAACTACTAGGGTCTGTGTGAGAACACTTGCTACTGATAAAAAGAAGCTGCAGATAAGACTGTTTGGTGACATCTTCCTTACAATGGAACTCACTTTTTAATCTGCATTAACAATTTTGTTTCTGACGTATTTCTACACTTGCAATAAAGCCCATCCTTTCTTGTAGGCAACACATATTCAGAAAGGGAGCCTTTAGGATGATGTAACAATGTGTAATTTAAGTCCTCTGACCCCACTAGCGGGACTTCACTAGCAGGAAAGAAATGCTGACCAAAAAGGATGCAAAAATTATTAAGTTGAAGTCCTTAGTAATCACTGAATTCCAGGTATCTTCAGAAGTCTTTTTAAAAGACATTTCTCCCTATAACCATACTCTCACTTCTGAAGACTTCAAGTCCTTAGAATAGATCTTCACTTACAAAGCTAGCAGGTCTTTCTTATTTTTAAATGAGATAATTAAGTGTTCACATAGTATTTATTCTTATAGCTTGACTATGTAATACACTAAAACTGAAGCTGATGACCGTACAGAAAATAACAAAACCTCCCTTCACCTAGATAAATCAAAGCCATTAAAATGGAATACGGTATAATCAGTTTACTTTCCTGGCATTGTTCAAAAAAATTAAGAATACATTTCAAGCAACTGACATGATCACTTGAGAGGGCAAGAGACCACTTCACAATTCATCACCACTGGGCTGAAGGCTACAAATTGAGGTAGCTTATGCAAGCCTAATTTAATTTGATTTGCTAAGCTGAAGCAGTTCACATGATCAAATCAGTCCTGAACTGAAAAGCTGATACCCTCCAGCACAATGCCTTCTAACAGCTTCTAATGCTTTTTCTAACAGTACAGCAAAAAAATCACAGTCACATCTCAAAACACAAGTTTTAAGCATTGTTATGGGTTATAAGTCTGAGAGAGGAATTTTCCCTTCCCCTGCTTTCCCTGTAAGAGAAAACAGAGGTTGAGGGGGGAAAAAGAATTGATTAGCTTCACAAAGGAGCTGGCATTAGCCTTACAAAAGAACTGGCCGACCTGCTTTATGGGCGATTTAGCTACATTGAGTGGGCCGGAGGGCCGGGGCCAGGTGGGGCTGGTTGGGAGTCGGAGGCAAGGGGGAGGTGGGGTTGCTTGTCTCCCGGGGTGCAGAGAGAGCAGGAGGGTTTTTCTTCTGTCCCTGCTGGACCCATCCAGAGCCCAGTGGAGGAGTCTCCGAGAAGTGATCTCACTGCCCAGCCCAGCTGGATTTCTGGTCCTGCTGGCTTCAGCCTGCCTGGATACCCTGTTTCCCGGGAGCTGCTGTGCCTCAACGGGGAGCTTGCTTGCCCGCGGGAGAGAAGGGGGAGTTTCTTTGCTGAGACGCCATCGTCTGAGACTGCAGTGAGTCCCTGCCACTTGGGGACAGCGGTGAGTTTTCCCGTGAGAGTGTGCTGCCTGCCTTCCTTCTCGTCCCCACGGAGGCGAGGACCGCCCCCCCGTCTCCTCCTCGGCTTCCCCGCGCGGCCCGGGACCGCTCCCTCCAGCCCCTCTCCCCGCGGGGTGACTGCCGGAGCCCACAGCGCCCCCTGCCGACCACGACCGGGGACTGCAGGCCCTGCACCTTCCAGCGCTCCCACAGCGCCCCCTGCAGGCCACAATTGGGACTGAGCTAAGGGACAGGAGGGTATTCATTTAGAATTCTTGTTGTTATTGTTGTTTCTGGTTACTGTTTTTGCCAACATATATATATCTTTTTAATAAAGGGTTGTTATTTCTTCTGGTTTTTTTTCCCACATTTTCCTCGAGTAAAGCCCCCTTAATTTGACATTACAATTGCAGAGAGAGAGGAGTTTGGTCTATCTCATAACTCATCCTCTTTAGCAAACAGTCCAGTTTCATTTAAACTGTGACAAGCATGCAAATAGTTCCACTGAGCCAATGGGCCTGCTGGCAAATCAACCAACTACAGATTAAAACACTTTACTAACACCTATCTGCAGATGTGTGAACTATCCAAACTTCTCTTCCACAGCAGGAAAAGGAGACATAGACAGTACATTCAGTGAGCCTAAATGGATACACCCCACCTTGAGAGAGATACCCAGTGGGGAGGTGAACTGAATCCCTTCCCAGGCTCCATTGCCTAGATACCTTCTGACTTCAGAGCAAGCTTCAACACCTAGCTCCTCAGCTGGAACCTAAATTTAGATGTCTTAATCTGGAGCTGAATTCCACCACTAACAAGCTTAAAGTTAATCAGGAATTCAAGTATATTGCTAAACCAAGGTCTTGGTCAGTATGGTTTTAGTCAGCAGCAGTCCTGAAGACTAGAGTGTAATAAATTCATGAGCACCTGAAGACAGGTTTAAGTGCAGGGCTGGGCTGACACAGCATACTTTCATGTCAGTATAAATAAAATGCAAAAAGCGATTTTCCTCAACAAATACACATAAATACAAAGTTAAACCACTGAGGAGAAAGGAGTTTCTCAACCATGGTTTGCACAGACCACATACAGTAATTGTGAATTTTTTTTTCATCAGGGAAGCACAATCAAGCTAATAAGAAAGCCAGATTGATGCAGAAGTATTGAACTGTTCTGGGATCTTTAAAGATAATTACTGGGTTACTACAAATATTCAGGACATTGCTACTTTAAATCTTATTAAAGGTAGTTGTTTTAAGTCTTCCCATGTTGTAGTTTTCATTAGTACTCAGCTCTTCACTCAGAAACATACCAAGACAGAGAAAACATGCTTATACATCTTGTAGAACCTGCAGAACACAGCACAGACCTTACTTAAATCCAGAGAATGTTGCTTAATAGGTTTGTACCATTACAGAGGAGTTATCTGACTCCTACATATGCAGCTTCAGTCCTAATATCATAATACAAACAAACATTTTTTTAAGAAAAAAACCAAACACCCACAAACAAAAACTCCAAAAAAAACCCTACCCAAAACCAAAGCCACCAAAAAGCCCACAAGCCTGATCATCAGCAACTGTTTAGGATAAATGTAACAGTGTTAACCCTCTAAGGCCAAAAAAATGAAATAAAAATTGCTAACTTTAAGTGGCAAATTATTCAGTGTCCCAGTAGTCAGGGTTTACAAAGACTTATTAATCTCTTATTATAAATTTTTCAACCTGAATGAGCAAATTCTTAAACCACTGATTTATGCGAGCTGGCACCCAAGTAATCATCATGAAAAAGCAGAGCACCAAAATATGAAAAAGTGACAGTTTAAAATAGCTTTGGAGAGAGTCATTGTCAAAAGCAAGTTCTGAGCACTGTTCTACAATCTTGAATACAAGTTCTGTGATCTTGCCAATTAGTTTACTATGTGCCTCACACAAACTTCAGAACACATTTCAACTAAAAAAAAAAAATCACAGAGCACTAGAGATTTGGAACTGGTATTTAATAAACTGAAAGAGGATGCTACAATTTTATCTTTGCATTTTTTGCTGTTGAGACTCAGAATTCTACCTATGGCTTCCATGTAGCCCATTACTCCCACTGCCCTTAGCAGGCGGCCACAAAAAATCCAAACCAATATTCTCCCTATCTCTCCCCAAAAAGTGACACAAAATCACCTCCAGCAGGCAGACACACCTCTGACTGCTTGACTTAGAATTTCCAAGTCTACAAACCCAGACACTTGGTAGCACAAAAACATATCCCTAAATAAAACCCCTAAACCAAAAGTATTCACACAGTACCTTTACCAAAACACCCTGCAGCCTGAGGAACATGGTTTTTATTGTCAAGGGAAATCAACACTTCAGCAGAAATTGGGGGATTTGGCCATTAAGGGAAAGAAAGAATACACTAAATTAATAGCGCCTACTCATATGAGTCACTTTGTCTTCTGTTATCTGTGAATGTCCTCCTTGAGTGCTTTCAAAAGAGTGGGTGGATCTAGAATTGTACAGAAGCCTGCATTTTGCAGACAGGAACAGTAATATGCAGCACTTAAGAATCACAGATTATCTTGTGATGCAAAAAAAATAGCAACTCATGTCCAGTATTTTACTGATAATCTAGTCAACAAAGAGATTTAACCTCATAAAATGTCCCCAGAGAACTTATCCTTTCAGAAGCATTCATGGATTTGAATTTAAAAAAAGAAGTGTCACTCAACCTTTGTTATGTATAGATCTTGAATGCAAAAATCAAAATTTTCCTCTCAAAACTCTGGAGAAAACTTCACAGTCATTTTCTAAATCAATGATAAACTGTTCAGTCAGATTCTACACTTCTTGCCCTTTTAAAAACTGCTCTTAAAGAGAGAAGGTCCACAGCAGAACATCACATGGGCCAGGTAAAGCCTGCCTCTTACAAGTCCCTTACTACTAGTCTCACTAAAAGGATTAAACCAGTCATTGTTTTTCTGGACCTGGATTTACATTGTGAAACACATTTTGTGGTATGATGACTAATTGCATTATGAGGAAGGAAAAAGAAAAGATTGATATTCTCCGAAGCGGCAGTTTAGTTTAGTTCTGCAAGAGCAGCAGCAGAATCCAGTATGAGACAGATGAAACTTCCACCTAAACTGAGTAAGCTCTCTCAGCTGATGTGATTGACCTGCACCATCAGAGGCACTACTGTACGATAACTATGACTTTTATAGTTCTAAAGATAAACATTTCTTACTTGCTAAAGACAGCTGTCCTAGAAATCTTTGTTTACGAAATTAGACACAATGAAGAGCTGCCAAACCAATCTTTGAAAAGTCTCTTCTTGTGGATTATGACCAAGGACTTTGTATGTTTTTACAGCATACTGGTATGTCCAACCACCCCCCCCAGCAGAAGCTATTTTTCTTACCACACAACCAAAACACTGGCTAACCTAACAGATGGGTGAAAAGAACACATTTGCCCCCCCTTTTCCCCATGTTGTTTGGACAGTAATGTAACAACAGCTCGAAACAAAACTAGATATACATTGGTACACAGTACTACATCAAATAATCCTTAAGACAGGTTTTCCAGTACTTATATGTGCCAACATGAGTAAGAAAAGGTACAGAAGTGCAGCATTAAGACCAGTAGGCACACGAGACTCCGCATATCATCACATTACATCTCTCTACTATTAATTATTTTAACATCACTGAACATCAGGTTACATAATCAATGAAACACAACTCACCTGCCATTCACAAAAAATAAGCTACTTAAAACAGGCACTCCAAGGTAAAGTACACACACACACTGTCAAAGCCCCTTGTTTGCTATGCTCAGGCAGTAGAACTTTGGCTACAGAGTACACAAAAATCCAAGTCAAACAACTTACTAATATGCCATAAATGGAGATTTAATATTGGCCTTAGAATTTATGAAAATGGCACAGTAACTGGATATTGTATAGTAAGTGCCACTATCATATTAAAGGTATCTCAGCTTCTAGAAATTTAATTATTTGAACTTTCAATTATTTTCATTAAATATTTCTGAAGAAAGAAAGATCACCTCTCCCCTTCCCTATACAAATGTATCTGTAGGATACTTTCCCACTACCACATAATTTAAGAAAGCAACTTCATAATTTGTGCATAAATTATATTTCTTTTTTTTCTACTACTTGTAACTGTACCAGCTTAAGACCACTTTGCTGTGGCGCAATTCATGCAGGTAGCGTTATTTGGTTTTTTATGTAATACCAAACAGTGAAATTTAAGTAATAATTAGCATACAGAATTCTAAAAACTAACTTCATAACCCATAAATTAGTCGTTTATAAAAGTTCCTCTGACCAACTGGAGAGCACTAGATAGATACTCACTGAAAATTATGAAATTAAAGGAAATATTACAAAGAACAAATATAATTCAATTTCTCCATTCTATCTAAATAAAACATGAGATTTAGCTACATACAGTTCCAGAGAGCACATCATGAGGGCAGCAGTTGAGAAGGTGGCTCTTGCACACTCTGTCATCACTGAATTTGATTCGCTGACGGGTCGTGTCACCTGCAATATAGAAATCAGCACATTCCAGGTTAGAAAACTGAGGAAGTCAAACATGTTCTCCAGGTTACATGCAAAGTGTTAACAGGGCCCTGTCACATAGTGAACGTCTATGGAAACTAGAACTTAAAACACTCTGTGCTTCTTTGCCAAATAACACAAAAAACACAAATGTGTGTTTTAGTGCTCTATAATGCTATTTAAAAAAACCTCTCACATTTCCCCTTCAAAAATGCGGTAGGAAAAGTGCTTGAAACCAGAAAGTCAGTATTAGCTTAAAAACACTTTGATACAACAGCATTTGTTAAATGAGCTATATAATGTTCTATTCAGATTTTGCATGAAATAGTGATGTATTTGTATGCAAGAATTAGCATATAAAAGCAGCCTCATAAACACAAAATGATACACATTGAGTCTTCACCAAATCCCACCTGATACTTATTTTATGATTTTGCACCCTCTTACTTCTGATGGGAATAGCATAAAGAGTTGGCAGAAGAATGATTTTAAATGCTTACAAACCTGAAAAGAAAATCAGTCAAATATACGGGCATAGCCTATATGCAAAATATCTTACAGGTGTTTGCATATCTCCATATGATAAACCTTTTTTTTTTTCCTTTTCTCTTCTACATGCTGCTTGTTGGGCTGGAACATCTTAATTAGATCTTCATTGTGGTAGGTTGTAGTTCCTGCATCAGCAGAAACATCAACCTGCCCAGATACTGAGGTCCAATTGCAAGGTTAAATAACCCCTTCTTGGAGCAAGACCTGAAGTCTTCCGAACAAAGTAACCAGTTGGTATTCTGGGGATGAGGGCATATGTTTCCCTTTGAGTCATAACATAATTATCACTGTTTGGAATTCAGAAGAGAGATCACAGCAATGGCTCTCTTCTTGTTAAGACACAGGCATGATAAAACACCTTAATCTTGCTCAGGATGTAGCCAGTTATTTTTTTAAACATAACAACTTGTTAAGATTTCTAATCATTGAAAACCTACTGGTGAATTACTGAAGCAAGGATGGCTGCTGGGAAAAAACCACGACATACGATGAGTTCAGATAGCAGCCTCTTCCATTTCATTAAATAATTTAAAGAGTGTAGATATATTTTGCAATTATTAAAGTTTTTTTAAGGCTTCATGATTTGAAACTCTAAGACTTTTGAATCTATTAAACAATTCAAGAAGCCAAATTCATTACTGAGGTAACTATAACAGAAGGGAATAACAAACCCATATCTTTACAGATTACAAGCCTTTCTTACCATTATGTAATCAGATTTTTAAATATCAGTTCTATGCATAGGATACTAATATATAACATTTTCAGATGGGCCACGTTTCAGATTCTTAAGTAAACAAAAGTTTCCATAAACAACACATGCTTAATTTGCCTGCGGGATACAACAGTTAAGACCTGTAACCCACACACCAAAGAGCTTCAAAGCAGTTCAACAATAGGTTTTCTAGAGGACAACCTTACTGCTTAGTTATACTTACACTACTAAAAATTTAGAGTAATCCCTTTATAATCATGCCTGCTACTGCAGTAAAGAGTTTTGCTCTTCTTTTTCTTTTTTTTTTTTTTTGCTTTTTAGGAGGTGGATCCGTATTTTTTTTAAACACATAACTGCGTTTGTTCCACATTCATTAACACATCTGAAAAGTTATTGATAACTCACGGCTCGGCGAATGCGGGGCCTTTCTGACACTCCCTTGCAGATTGATGTAGGCAGGCAAAGATACATTGAACCTTTATAAATAAAACAAGGGGCCAGATTGTTCAGTTTGTATAGAATAATAGACTCTGCCAGCAATTTTAACACAGCATCTAGAAATACATGTTGACTGTAAAGATTCTTCTATATAAAGACACATGAACAAAATAAAGAAAAGTATTTAAAAACCCCCACATCTGGCAGCCTAAAAGCACTAACCTAACAGAAGTCAAGGAGTTATCGAGACCAGAAAATTGCTGGAAAATGGTGGTTCTTCATGTAAAGTTGGCAAGCAGTATTTTCACAGACATTACCTCAACATCTGGTCATAGCTTTTTTTCACACCTCTACCACAACTAGGTATTGATGCTACAGCTGAAATATAATCTTTTTCCACCAAAGTGGCTAGCATGACAATCACAATTACCAAACCGAGGTCAGACAGCATGGGGGGGAGGGAGAAAGAGCTGGCAGAAACTAGTCAACAACAGCCTCGAGAACACTTTATACATTTACGTTTTAAACCTTTGTTCTTTCTGCACTGTGCCTTTGGTATAGTATTTAAGGGACTTTCAGGAAGGCTTCCATACACAGATCATTTGGGTGTTTACCTCTTCCTTCCTCTGAAAAACAGTTTCATACCTCACCATTTCTTTTTAATCTATATTGTTTCAGAAGGAAAAACTTATCAAAAAGGTGTCATATGCCACGTCCTAACAATGACTGAATTTTGTGTCCCTCTGGCAGCTCATTCGCAAGTCTGACAGCCTCAGAAGAAAATGCTCTTACTTATTAACGAATTTTGTGAGCTCCAGTACTCCTGAATAGTGCACACCTGTTGGCAAAGACAGAAGATGCATTCTGCTGCTGACCCACAGATGAATCATCTTGAGTAGGTGATGACCTGAGGTCTACATGAGTTGCTGGGGGGAGGGCAGAATAAAATCTATGGATCCACTATGCACCTGACATTCTGCCTACAGCAAATAAAACTTATGCAGATGCCTTCTAAGAATTAAAACAACATGAACAGATGTGTTCTTAAGCCAAGAACTTCCACAGTACATTGATAACCAAGACACTATTTCTCCTTGTCAAACTGTACATAGGTTGATACCCTCTTTGTATGGTCAAAGAAACAAGAGAATGCTAAATAATGCTTATGAGTGTTTAGAAAAAAAAGGCTTTATATATCCTGTAATAAGAAAGTAATACATCTAAAACACTAAGCAGCTGCATCATCTAAATTTTAGAAGTATTCTTAAACATTTGTAAAGAGGACACTGATATTTCAGACCTTATTGCAAGTTGTATTTTAATAGGTAAATAATTAAATTAGCTCAGAATAGCAACTTATTTAACCCTGCCTCTGAAAAAGAGCAGAGTATCCAACTATTGATCTTTAGGACTCATGCGCATTAAAGAAATCAAAGTAATTTACCAGGGTATTACAGGAGTCAACATCTATTAAGCCATCCCTGTGTTTCCAATTAAATTTTCTCCATTAAAAAGAAAAAGGTTGATAAAATTTATATGGAAAAAATATAAATTAAATTTTCCTCAAGCAGTAAAATCTTTAGTTTACTTAACATACCTGTCCCAAACCACATTCTATAAGAGATTAGTTTCCAGGTGAACGGAAAACTTTGAAACAGAATTGAAACCATTCAAGCAAAAAAGCAAAACGTTAAGGGAACTTTGACACTTGCACATGTCCTATCCTTTATAAGCATAAGGAATCTGCACACTAGAGACACAAATATTAAAGACATTATGGCAGTAACGTAAACTTTCTAATGGAAGTTTTCTATTTTGTATGAAACATGCTGACTGCAAAATTCACATCAATATTCAAGACTAATGCATACTGCTGATTAAGGAACATCCAGAGGTTAAGATCACAATGTGCACTTGTACTATACAGTTCATTTTGAACTCCCAATTCTAACCTATAAACAAGCCTCCACAATGTCATTCCTGTTCAGTACATTTTAGTCACAAGTCATCAGAATGAACACTCAGGCATCAACAATGCTTAGCATTATAACGTGCTCATATCAATGACTTCTTTGATCCATCATCTCTTACTATTCTGATGTACCCTAATACACTACTATCAACAATCCCAGTGCACAGATGAGAATTACCCTTTATAATCCAACTGTAACCTCTAATTGTAAACTAATGGTGCAATCCATGAAAAGGAAACAATGAGCATTTGAATTTTCATGCTGTTGACTTCCTGCATTAAGCTACATCAACAAAAAATTGTTAACTTTCCACTCAAATTTTTGAAGCACGAGTCCCAACATACTGGCCAGGGACTCTGAAAGCTTTATTCAAGAAGAGCTACCAACTGGGTGGAGTATCTGGTTAAAAACTGTGTATCAAATTTCATTCGCAAAGCAAGCCCTCTATAGCAAATATTCATCATTATTTAAGCGAAGCTTAAGCAGTCACAGAAGATCCTGTTCCTGCTGCACACTGAATGGGCAGCTAATTCTTATATTTTTGTCACTAACACTGGATGCATTTTTACCATAACACCTTTAGAATAATACATATTTTTAAGTAGGACTGCTTCTGCTTTACACCATGACTGAAGTAACACTTGTGAATGCAGAATATAATGAAATAATTTTTTAGCTAATGCGTTACAAGTGGAACTAATATATGAATGAACATGCCTATTTGCTTCATCACAAACACCATTTCATAAGGTGTCCCAAAGAGAGAGAGTAGAAAAATTCCTCAAGTTCTTTACTGTTCCCCTCATTTTCAAAGGCTAAACTACCAGAACTTTGTAACAAAGCTAGCAACAACAAACAATTCGCTAAACATGATCGTTGCTCTTAAAACCTTCTGATAGCTCCTGATTGACAAAGTATCTTTTCATGAAGTTTATGTGTTGCGACTACTTTCGGATTTCTGCGCTGATACCAATTCAACATCTGGGGCAGGTTTTGCAGAAATTCCTGTATATGAAATACTTTTCTCTGCCATTACTGCTCCATATTTGAAAGCCGAGCTCTCATCCTTCCACCGCCACGTGTAACGCAAAGTGGAAAACCAAAATCTATCTACCCTGAAAATACCAACATCAACCCAATATGCATCATTAAGCACATAGAGACTCTTCAGTAATCTCATACAGAAACAAAGAAATCAAAAAATGGGTTACATGCTCTGGATTACACCTCTGTTACCACATAAAGTGTGCCACCAAACACAAGATGGCTAAAATTAGTGCAGGAGCATCACTTCAGCTCCTCCCAAACAATGAGGACAGAAAAGTCACACACTAGTAACCACTGCTAAGGATAACTGATGTATAAAACAGAAAAAAATGGTTAGGATGTGAATAGATGTAAATAGAATATTGTAAGTTTCAAAGTGAGAAGAAGATGATCTACAACAAGAAAAGTGCTTTGCTAGTAACAGCTGAAGAACCAAAGACTTTGAACACAGCAGCTCAGCTCAAAAAGCTAGCAGGTGAAGCCAAAGAGGTGCTGACTGGCACTTCATACATATGAGTTCTGTATACCTAAAGGCTGCAGAGATTTTTCTGCTAGTCACATAGCATAATATTTGTTAGGATGCTTGGGAGAACGTTTTCATGAGCACATCTACATCTCAGAAGCATGCACAAATTCACCTGTCCTTACAAGAATCCAATTAACTTTGTTAGCTTTACATATCCCTAAACTATACACTAATTTTGAAGTAGCGGCAATTATTTTAGAAAACCCAAACCACCACATTTCTTTGCAACAGTCAAGTCTTAGCAGTTTCAAGATGTGTGGCACCAGGGCCATTTGGATCTGCTGTGTCTGCACTACTGTCAGAAGCAATGATCCTGCTTCACCCCCTGTTTCTAACCAATTCCTCATGCTGACTCGGGCACTCACTCCTGTAGCAAGGCAGAGCACATAACTGACCTGCAGGAAAATGAACTAGTTGGGCCAGATAAGCTGATTTAAGATAAAACTGCATCTTTTCAATCAGGCCTTTAAAGAAAACTTGTCAATCTTTGCCCATTTCAACTATATTCTGAAGAAAAAAAACACAATAAAACCCCCCAAACCCTGGGGGACTAACATCAATTGTTAACATTTCACTCAATTTGTAAATGACTTGATTTACAGTTATGATTCTATCTGTAAGGTTCACTTCTGTTTTCTGGAGAACAGGGATGGCAAAAACAGGGTTTATCTAAGCATACTATAAAAAAAATGTAATACTATAATGTAATACTATTAAAAAAATGTAATAAAAACTCCTTTAGTTTAACTGCTAACAAGAAAAAAAAACATGAAGAAAATATTCATATGTTGATACATAAGATTAGCACCTGATCTTCAACACTTCCTATTTCTCAGTGTTTGGGAACCCCACGTTGTATCTTCAGTAATTTATATTTAAGCCTCTCTAAGTATGCCTGGTTATCAGTGCTTGAAATGACATTTCAGAGAAGATTTCTTTTAACCCGTAGTCATAAGTATATTAAATGTAAATGAGCCCAGGCTTTTACTCACATCAAAATCTAAGGCACTTTCAATTTTTTTTAATTCTGTCATGGTCCACATTCAATTCAGTTTTCCACTTCTTGTCAGAGAAGCATGCAAAAGAAGTTTAACTTGGGTATATTTAATGTATTAAAAAAAGCCAGCTTCTTTTTAAATGTGCTTTTTTCGGGTGTGTAAGAGAACCATTTACAGAATTATTTCATTGTATTGACATTAACAATACAACTGCTTTTTAGATAACCCAGACATATTCTAAGAACTGCAACTCACTGGAAACTGCTGAGGAGCACCTGCCAAGTGCCTTCAGGTTCACTCTGTCAGGTGTCTGTCACATGAGCAAAGGCAGGCAGGGAGCACCAGGGCACTGGCCCAGGCAGCTGCCAAGAGGCTATGCCAGAACCTCACATCCTGGCAGGTACCACCAGTGATGCCGTGTGACCACAAGTGCATCCATCCTACTGCCAAAACTCAGGCAAGGGAGGAAGCAGGTTGCCAAAGGAAGTCAGGAGGCTCCCAGTTCTCCCTGTCCACGAGCATAGGGCCCTCTGGGAAAGGGCCCAGCAAGGGGCAGGCCTGAAGCTGCATACCTGGTTCTAGTCGGCCACGTGTCTGGCAGCTCTGTCTGACGTGAGAAGACTCCTGTCTAACACAGTTTGTTTTCCATAAATATTCTTACGGCTCAGTGGGTATTTTCTGAATCAATTTGACCAATGTGGAGCTGTGCTTTCTAGGTGTTCTCAGAGCTTAACAGCAAATCCATAAACATTTAATAACTACATCCTCCAAGCTTCTCCATTCTGGCCCTAGGGACACCATTTATAATGAGTGTGCACATACTTCCACAAATTACAGCCTACAGTTCATCTCCTAAAACCATGTCTGAGCATCTCATTGTGGAATTTTCAAAACCATTTTCAGAGCACATTCCTGTTCTCTATAAACGATACTATAAGCTAAAAAAAAAAATAAATAAAAAAGACAAATATTCAGGCATCACCATTGGTTTTGAGTTTACCTCATTTACCTCTGAGTTTTTTCTATTCCCACTGAAGAGATCAAATGTTAGATCTACCTTTTCTAAAATAGGTTTAAACTTGCATATTCTAGGTTCCTCAAAAAAAAACCCCAAAAAACCCAAAAAAACCCAACAACAAAAAACCAAAACACCCTCAAACCCAAAGAACACAATCCACCCAAAACAAAACAAAAAACCCCACCAGACTGTGTAAAGTATAAAATTAAAAAGCACTTCAGTAATTTTTAACAATATACAACACAAACATTGCCCAAGAAAGAGTATTTTTTAAAAAACATTTTAAACTCCATTGTGCTGCCAGGCAGAGCAAAACCAAAGGCAATGGGGACAAGTGGTGAAATGAGAGCTATCTTCTACCAGGAATTTAAAAAATTGCCACATTCTCATGAAAAGCTGCAATTTGCATATTACTAGAAACCGAATATTTGTCAAAGGTAATAGAAACATAAAAAAACCCTAACGACCCCAAATCCCACTACTCTCAAGGTTAGCAACATTTCAATGACCTTGAGCCTGGCCTTGAATTTAGTAAGTACCAGTTCTGCAAAAAAGGCATATTTTCAATCCCTATGCACACTCCAGTTTTAAATAATACTCCACTGGATTTTTCATTTTTTCTTTAAACTGGAGTGGTGTTCCATAGAGATCCTGAATCCAATAATGGAAGCCAGTTTTGCAAATGATGTTTTCTTCTTATCCTTCCTCATCCTGCCAATTCTGTTTAAATGCCTCCTCTCTAGCCAGTTAGTTTCTAAACAGTTCAGCACATGCGGTTTAGGAATTACAGGGTGGGGGGGAGGGGGGAATACAAGCATCAATAAACTAACTGCTTTCTCACAAAGCTAAAAAAAAACCTAGTGACTTTTTCTGGTTTAGATGTTAGTCACTCAGCATTTTTGAGCTGCCACAGGTAAATCACACTCTTCTCCCACCGCCCAACAGAAAATACTTTCAGAAACTGCAACAGCTCCCCCATCCCCCTTAAACTTTCTGTGTAGTCTCAGGCAGCTCTGAGACAGCGATCTAGGTGCCAACACTGGGAAGACTCGAGTTTCATAAGCAAAATGTTACTTTGCCAAGCACTTAGACACGCGCAGCCACAACAGGAAGTATTGGAAAATCTTCTGGAGCAAGACAAAACCACCCTAAATTAGATCCTGCACGATGACCACTCACTAACCAGCCTTACTCTGGAAGGCAATCTTTGCAGAACAAAGATTAGAACTTAGCGGAAAGCATTCATAGTATATGGGGTATGTGAAAACTAGTTACATCCATTTAAAATTCTATATTATACTAAAAAAGCTGTCACATCACATTAGCCCAGTACCAAGAGATGATTGGCACATACGAGATACATCCCACTTCCTACATCCTAATCGGTGCACAGGGAAACAGGCAACCATTAATTCCGCACGAAGCTTCAACAAACATGTAACACATCTGCAAGAGCGAGTACGACATGCAGAACACTGAAATCATCTCTAATTGCTGCCTACCCTCGGGTGCAGTATTCTTTTGCTTATAAGAACTGCACAGCGTAACAGGAACTGCTCTTTCCCAACAGCACCCCAGTTATGTGGATTTACGGTCAAGTGCCGGTTCAAACTTTCGAGTTCATCGCCACGCGCCCTGACAAAAACTGTGAGCAGCTTTACACAGCAATAATCTTCAGTTCACTGCGCGACCACAGAGCGATCTGAAACCCGACCGTACATCTAATATCTCCCTCAGGGAATTACTGCCTCCAGATGTTAAGCTTCTAGTTAGCCGTTTGGGGCTTGATTTGACAAGACCTTGTCCACTTGGGTCAACCCCATTTTGCCTTTCAGAAAGCAACAGCCGTACCCGCCTGCTAACTGACACGATGGCTTGGGTCGGAATTTACACAAAAACTACAATAACACAAAAACCCACCCTGCTCTATGGAAGGGGCTGTTGGCTTACGAGGGATTTTCTAGCTCGCTGTGTCCCCCCTCCCCACGAGCAAAATGTCGCAGCCGCCGTGTCCCTCCACGGGACGGCGCGGGAGGGCTGCGGGCACCGCCGGCAGCGCATCTCCCTCCGACAGCACCGGGAACGGCAGCGCCCGGCGCCGACAGCTCCGCTGGGGGAGGCGGTGCCCAGCCCCCCCACCCGCCGGTGACCGACGGCCCCGCCCCGCGGGGGAAGCGGGGAACGGGCCCCGGGCCTGCCAATCACGGCGAGCGCCGCCCGGCCCGCCCGGAGCCGCCGTGACCTCCGGGGCTGCGGCGGCTCCGCCCCCTCCTGCCCGCCCCGCCGCGGCCGGGGGCACTTACCGTCCCGGGACGTGCCCATGAGCTGGTCCAGCATGGCGCGCATCTGGGCCTGCGCCGACATCCTGAGCGCGGGGACGGCCGGCGCAGCCCGGCCGAGTCACGCCGACAGCGGCCTGCAAGGCCCGAGGCGCGGCGGGCGCTCGGCCCTGCCCCTCGCGTCACGGGCGGGCCCGGGCGGGGCCGCTCCCCCGCCGCCGCGGGGGGAGGGAGAGGAGCGGTCGCTGCCTCCGCCTGGCGCTCCCAGGGGGAGGCGGAGCGGGAATCCCGCCTCGCGCCGGGCCCGGTGCCGCCGCTGCCGCCGCCTCGCGCCCCTGCACGCGCCCCCTCCGCGCGCTCCCTCCCGCGCCCGCCACGCGCGCGCGCCGGCGGGAACGGAAACCCACGCGCAGGCGCTCTACGTCTCTCCGTCCGCTCGGCGACGTCAGCGCGGACGGGCCGCGGCGCCCTCCCATTGGCCACGGCCCGCGGTGCTCGGCCGGTGACGCACCGCGTGGCGAGGCGCCTGATTGGGCCGCCGGGCTGGGCCTCTGGGGCGCGCTGATTGGCCAGGGGGGCCCGCGTGGCTGCTGTGACGTCATGGTCTCTGGGTCAGCGGCGGCGGGCGGGGCGGGGCGTCTGGGAGCTCCTTGGGGACGGTCTCGTTTGGAGACAGCTCCCTACTGGACTCGTGTCCAGCACCACTGCAGTCGCCCCGTGCTTCGTTCAAGCTGCCGGGTGCGGTTGTGGTGATGAAAGTTACTGTAATACCCCGCTTCTTGGAGAACCTCCCTTAAAACTGAAGCTTCGCCACGTGCGGCAGCAAATTCAGCTTGCGAGGCGCTGAGATCCAATTTCAAAATTGGATTCACGTTCTCCGTTCCAACGCCTGCACTTTGTGACTCTCCCTTTGTCAACCGTGGTGTTGCCATCTAGTGCCCAGGACCCGTCATGGATATCAATTCTAATCGTCCACCAGCGCGGTCCCGTTCAGCTTTTGAAATTACCTCAGTACGAGTGAGAAAAGGCAACACAAACCACCCGCCCAATTACGTGTATTTCACAAGGACTTGCAGAGAAGATGAAGTGCTCTTCTATCACATGTCCAGGGAAAGATTCTCTACCCGGTGCCCCTCAGCTATTTAGAACATGTCCTGGCATTGCTTTTTCTTTAAAATATAAATTTACTTTTGTTGGTCATTTCTTTGGATTGAAGGTGAAGTAAATGGAAGAGATACCAATAGTGGTTAAAATGTTCTCCTTTTTAATACCTTAATATGCTTAGGGGAAATTGAGAAGCTTTAGCTATTATTCCTACCCACACCATACATTCTTTAGGTACTCTTTAAAGAGCACCTATGTCTGGCCAAGTTTCAGCATTTCTTCCAGAAGTGATTTCAGTGAGCCTTTTTTTTTTTTTCCCTTCTGGAGCAGTATACTACAGACTTTGGATGGAGTAAACCTTTAGTCCCTTGGAAAAGTAAATTGCATGAACGCAGCAGCTAAATGAAATAATTCAGAACAACCAGTATGACACAGCTATTCTCAGGGTGTGGTGACATCTCATAACTTAGATCTACTATGCTGAAAATAGGTTGGTACTTTCCCACCTGTGATATCAATGTTTTTCAAAAAACCCACTGCTGTTTAACTTGTGAGACACTGTAAGACTTGCAACTGGAATCTGGTCTACAGAACCCTAAAACCTGTAGTTCCCACCTCCTTACCTTACCTCAGTAGCCCAAATCTCCTCAGTTTTAAGGATCTATTGTCTATGCGCTGTACTGTGGGGATTAAACCATCTTATCATTCTATTTGCAATGCTTTTCTGACAGAATACTTTGTTTTCCCTGGCAGTAAAAAAAAATCAATAGTTTTGTTAGCCTTGCTTAAAGCTCCTCCCCATGTAAACAAATCTCACATTTTTTGCCACTTTAGGTCACGCTTGTTACAGATTTCTAACATATCTTACATACAATTCAACACTCTTCTGAGAGAAGAACAGCAACAATTCGAGCCCCTTTTTCCAAAAAGAAACTTGCCGTTTCAGATTGCAAGACAAATAAGAAAAGGCAGTGCCACGTATGTCCCTGGTGCGACTGGAAGTGGCCAGTTCCCCTCAGCTTTTCTGAGACTTGCAGTGTGCGAGGGCAGCACAGGAGGTTGGAAGCCACATGAAGGACTTCTTGGGGACACTGAGAAACACATAATTCATCAAGAAGAAACCACCTCTGTGAATCGCCAGCGCTTGCTCACCGCCGTGGAAAAAAATAAAGACAGACGTTTGTGCTACTGCAGTGCTCACCAGAATCCACTTATGTCCCACAGAAGGGCCTTGTTCTTGGGAGAGTAGGAAATTACACACACAGAGAATGTGCCTGGAAAATGCTACAGTAAACACTAGGCAAATTCACTTACCTACTGTTTTTGAGGGGGGAACCACGAAACCTTGCAACCCCTCAGACAAGCAGTTCAGCAGTGAAGGCTTTCATGTTTTTCCACTAAAAACCACCTGTCACCCCGTGCAGGCTGCCCATCATACCACAAGCTCAGATGGACGAGGGGTCTGGGAAGCCTGATAAAAGGAGAGAGGGGTTCCCAGTTATGGCTCTTTCACACCATAACCTAAACTGAGGAAAAAACCCTGCTGGAGAACGCAGCCCGTTCCGGTAGCAGTAGGATATTTATTGAGGAATAATGAGTTTACACAGCAGACCCATGTCAGCCTTTCCCCCCCGGCTGCTGGGGCAGCCTGAAGCCCACCAGCCCGGCGACCTCCTCGGGCGAGCGCTCGCCCTTGCCGTGGTACTCGCGGTGCAGGGCCTCGTGCTCGCGGACACTGCGGAGCAGGCACAGGTAGGTAGCGGCCTGGAAGTGCAGCTCCTGCTGGGCCCGGCACAGCTTCTCGCTGGTCACCTGCGGGGAGCGGTGGTCAGGGTGGCCCAGAGGCCTCGCCGAGCCCCGGGGCTGCTCGGGCAGGGGTGGGTGGGTAGGAGGGAGGGAGAGGGGACCTGCGCGTACCCGGTGCGCGCGGAAGGCCGCGAGCACGTGGCGATAGGCGGGGCTGTCGCGATAGTGGCGGCCGGCGGCGTGGCGGAGCTCGCGCAGGAGCGCGCGCAGCGTGCGCAGGGGGGTGCCCAGCGCCGCCATCTTCCGCCCCGCTCGCGCGCCCGCCCGCCGGCCAATCGGGCGCCGCCGCCTGGCTCCGCGACCTCGCCCTCGCGCCCTGACAGTGCGCGCTGCCGAGAGCCGAGCGAACGATCGCCTCCTCGCGCCCCCCCCCGGCCGCCATGGCAACCAGCGCAGGTCGAGTGCCGGTGGTCGGGCGGCCGGGACGGTCCGTGCCCGCACCCCCCTCGCGCTGGGCAGGGGGTTGAGCGGCCCGCCGCCGGCCTGTGGTACCGGAGCGGGGTCACCGTGAGACACCCGAGGGACCCATCCCGCTGCGGGAAGTCGAGTTGGTCCGCAGCCGCGCCTCGCGCGAGTTTTTGGGGTCTCCGGATTAAAAGGGTCTGCACGTCTCGCTAGGGCCAGCAGAGGACGGCCAGTAAGAAGTCCAGGAGCCGCACACCCGCGGCAGCTGGCGGCTCGCGGGCACCCGGAGAAACGGCGAGGCTTGAGGAAGAAAAAAACGCCCACCCCAGATGGGACTCGAACCCACAATCCCTGGCTTAGGAGGCCAATGCCTTATCCATTAGGCCACTGGGGCTGCCGCGGGAAAAGCCTTTCCGCGCGTCTACTTGTCTCCTGTCCCCGCCCCCTTTGCCTTTTATGGAACACATCAGAAGCCGCTGACTGGGCAGCGCCGCCCCACGCGGCTGCCGCGCGGCCCCCTGGGAGCTGGGGCGGGGCTACGGCGCCTCATCACAACGCGCCCCGCAGGGGCAGCGCAGTCTGTGGTACCGACCCGCTGGAGCTTCAAACCGCTGTTCCTCGCCCCCTCCCCATAACGGAAAAGCCCTACGAAAAAGCCCCAAGGGAGGACCCTTCAAGTGAAACCTTTTTACATCTTTATTTTTGTGAGAAATCACAGAGACAGGACTAATATGTACATTCCTCTTTATTTAATACAGCACAGACACGGGACACATAAAAAAAGAAAAGTACACTCATGAAAAAGCCTGTCGCGGTCAGGGACAGGGAACAGCTATGCCGAATTGAGTAAGGCTCCTACTGCAGAACAGGGGTCTGCCGGCAAGGGTGGATCCCAGAGCAAAGTCTGCTGCCAAAAAAAAAGCTTTGCGCTCCTTTCAGGAAAGCAGAAAAGGGCAAGTCCCTTCCGGAACAGGTGAAGGCAGCATTACCTGCAAGGTGCAGGATACAAACCCCATTACTGTGTTTGGATCAAAGCACTGATAAAATGAAATGCTCTCCAGTTATTTTTGCAGAGGGGCAATAGTCCTGACCTCTGAAAGCATTGGACTGCTCAGGGATAGCAAACCTGAGTACCTGGAAGGAGTGAAAACATCAAGTAGTCACACAGAAGAGAGTTAAAATTAGCCTCCCTGATAGGGCTCTGCTACCCACAACTGGAAACGTGCAGGGGAACAAACCAGCTTCCCAACTAACAAAAGACTAACAGCCATTAAACTGACCAGAACAATATACGTATTTGGAACTGACGCAGGCTTTTGTGGCAGCAGCTTCTTCCTTTTCCTGCCTCAGTTCACGATGGAGATAAAGCAGGCACCAGTTCCTCTGGCAAAGAGCCTTACACACTTTTAAAAAATTAAAATACAAAAAAGGGAGACAGGTGTTATTTACAAAATCCATGGCTGGTACAGTACATCATTTTTAAGACACACTAAATGCTACAATCTTTCAGGTCCTGAGATTATTACAAAAAAACCCCCAACAACTCAAAACTTGTGTTCAGGTCCAGTTTTATATGGAGAGAGGAAAGAAACCACACGTTTAAAACACAGTATCCCTTGAAGTTATTGGAACATACCTCCCTAAAAATTCCAAATGAAAGTGGTGCTAACCACCCGAATGTAGCTGCATTTGGTTGTTCAGGCTTGTTGTCACAAGAGGGGAGCATTTCACGGGGCAGTTTCCCTGGAAAGCTCATCAGGTAAGCACAAGGCTGTTGAGATCCTCTCTCCATCACTAAGCCCTATAATCCGAAATGTGCGAGTATTAAAAGGAGGAAGGTGATCTTGTACAAAGTCATGAAGGACTGAGTAAAGCATCACAGGAATCAACAACTCAAACAGGTTTGCCATCTTGTAGTAACTGTGCATTCCTTTGTTTGAAGCTGAGGAATGCAAAGAATTCTCACACTGATTTAACACTCTTATAAAAAAATAAACCTTGGCCAGCCTTTTGTTCCGAGCTCCCCAGTGAAAGGCAGCAAAATGGTTTCTCAGCCCTTCATTGTCTGGGGGATCACAGCAAGTCAGGTAGAGTTAAGCTGGCTACATCCAAACTTGCTAAAATATTTATATACTAAAAGTGACACCAAACAAAGGATATGGAGGCCAAACTGCTGTTGAGGGGATGATCCCTACTGCCATTAGCTGTGCAGGGCACTTTTCTTCACTGAGCCTCTTTTATCAGGCAGAACCAAAGGGACTTGCACCCACACCTGTTTTTTCTTCCAATGAAATATTCTGAACATAGAGATTTTGTACCATCAGAAGTTATCAACCCAGATGCCCTTTTTATTATAAGCACCTGATCTTAAGCTAGAGAATGCCAACATTGTAAGGATTACTAATTAAATGCTTTTAACCCTTAGTAAAAGAAGACTACAAGAGACAAATCACATAACAAGGGTACTAGTTTAACTGCTAAAATATAGCGCTGCTCAGTAGACTTTTGAGGGTAAAAAGTAGGAGTTAATTTTGTATTTTTTTTTTTTAAACAGTAGTCCAAAAATAAAATTTCTCCATCTATTTCCAATACAGATCTTGAGAACTATGCAAGAACATGGTACTAATTGCTACATGATGGAATCACCGGCAATAAAACACACACTACGGTTCTCATCTCTGAGCTAAACTGTTATTTGAGTTACATACAACAAGACTAAAAGACCAGTGAGAAATACCTGGGGACTGTGATTTAGCTTTTACTTAGCTGATAACTCCCCATGTTTAGAAGCAACTTCATTTCAGTGAAAAACTAATTTAATTCACTTCTGATGCTGGAAAGAAACCTGGGATGTCTCATTAGTTTCTCCCCAAATCCAATCTGTACATCAAAAAACGTTGCTGCGGCTTCTTACACCAATTATGAGAGCTGAATATTCTGAGAAATTCTCAGGCTAAAACCTGTCACAAGAGGTGATTTTAGCTTCCCTCTCAAAGCAACTTCATGACACTTGACACTACGTGTTGCATCGGTGAAAGGGTTTCTTTTTTAAAATACAGGTTTTTTCTTCATGTTAGCAAAAAAGCTCTGCAGTACAGACATTCAAAAATATTCCATTTTCTTTGGGTAAAATTTCAGTATGTGTTAAGAGGGGTAGCTAGGAAAAGGAATGCATGTAACACTGAAACACATATACTTATCTGCATAGTTGATATTAGTGACTACTAATCAAACTAAGGCTTTATCTGGAAAAAGCTGAGAACACAAGACAGTTTCTTTCCCCACTCCTCTGGTGAAATCTGCTAAGTTTTAACGTAGCTCTGGCTGCCTTGGCAGCTACACGGTTTGGCCTACGATGATAGCATCTCCTGACTGGTTTTGGTTGATTCTCCCCTGCTCTTTTTCTCTTGGTACTAGACAGCAGCAAACATGACTGTCTGTCAATAAAACACTTCTGTACACATTACTAGGAGGAAAAAGAAGAAAAAAAACATAAAAAACCCTTTTAGCATTGCACATGATAGGAGTCAAACATAGTGTACGTTGCTTGCTTGGGATTACTTCATCATGAAGAAAAACTTATTAGTTAATGGTTGTTATTTAAGCAGGAGACGACAGCAAGGGAAGAGACTGAAATGCGTTTCTAGATACAAAACATGGTTGTTGGTGGTGGGGGTTTTTTCTTCCTTTTTTTCCTCCTCCCCAAGTTGCTCTGTAGAATTATAGCTGTCAAAAATGGCTACAAAATACACACCTATATCCTTGACTACTGACAAGATCAGTGCAGTGTTGTTTATGAGTGTGCAAAAACAGCTGTGGGGAATCTTTGTAATTCCCCAGTTTTGGGCCAGTTCCAGGCCATACTGATCTCTCAGCATAACTCATAGCAGCAGCAGGGCTTTCTACGGACCCAAAAAGCTATTACAGCAGCAAGGGATCATCAGGTCATAGTAAAAGGATGATGAAGCCACAGTGGAAGTTTCCACAAACAAAACGTTCCCCTACACAACGCTCATCTTTCCAGTGGCCCAGTAATCATACTTCTGGCTGCTTATTTTGGTAGTGATTTCTTAAGCAGCACAGATTTTCACAAGAGGTGCATTTGTTAGAAAAGACTGCAACAGTCAGCCATCATCACCAGCTGTAGATTCCCACAGATCAGCCTAGGAAAAAGAGCATTTGCGACCAAAATTAATTAAACAGCAACACAGGTGGGTGTGGCAAACTCCACTTAAGTAACTTCACTAATGCATCTAAAGAGATTAAGAAGCACCCTCAACTATCACTCCAACTGGCTGAGCTACCAGCAACAGTCCTATCTTTGACTGGCACCATTGGATTGGTAGGAGAAATCCGCCTATGGTCTAGTTTACGTAATGGGTTTAGTCAAATATGTGAAGACAGGCCAAGAACTGAGGCTATTCTCTGCCACAGGAAATATGCTGTATTTGGTATCATACTTTGTTTTCCAGTCTGGTTCTCCACTCACGAAGGACTCTTCATTCCATTCCCATTTGGTAAAATAAGTGCTTCCTTTTCATACTGCAACTCAAAATTAGATCTTCCCCAGGGGAAGCACATCACAGAACTAGAACAGTCTAATGATGCATACACATTACCTTAAGTTTAGCACTTGGTCAACAAGTGAATTGCTAATTTCAGGTATTCTCGTTTATAATAATCACAAGTTAGACAGATCCTCAGCACAAAGGTGTTGAAATCACTAGATCATCTATTGCAGATAGCTAATTTTGTCAGAGAACAAGGAAACAAGCACAGAGTATTATGAGGGTTCACCTGCAGCTAACAACAGAGTCATAAGAGAACAAACCATTAATAAAATCTCAATAAATTAAGAAAAAGTACAACTAGAAAAGTACTTGATGGTGAGGAACTTAGGCAGCATGTGAAGCATAGCCAGTTTTAAATTCAATTAGCACCTGCACTCTTGCAGGTTTTACCAAATTTCTTTTTACATATGATGGACGGTGGAAAGTGACAACTTTGGTAAGTGTGAGAATCCTTGCAATAATCGGTGTTAAGCAGATGTGACTAGCTGCACATAGGATGCCTTGCAGTTCATCTCAACTCAAACTTATTTCAAGCTCCTGTTTTAACTCTCTTTCCCCCACATGTCCTTGGGGCTATCAGCCACACCTCTTTGCCTCAATAATTGTGTGAAACGGTCCAGTAGATAATAAGGTTGCCAGACAGGGCTCATAATGTTTTACTGATGACCTAATTAAGAAAAATTTAAAACCTTCAGAGAAAAATGCAAGAAGTTTCATTCCCACTAGCCATTTCCTTTCTCTCATGCACATTTACGCACACTCATGCACACGCTCTTTTATTGTACTGCCATCTTTGCACAAACGTTCACCATTAAGTAGTTTGACAGAGCCAGGAGAATGTAGAAGGATGAACAGGTTTCAGAAATATTGCTGTGTATGTGTGTGTGTGCACGTGTGTGCGTGAGAGAGAAAGAATGCACAAGCACACAGAACCAACGCCATGGTACAGCAGCATGAAGTTACACACATTACACGCTTGGTTGTTTTTTTTTCTTTACAAAAGGAAAAAAAAATAGTATAACAGCATAAAGCCATCTTGGCAAGCTTAAGATTTTCCTCCAAAATGCCTTCTAGCACTTCAGGATCTCTGAGAAAAGTTTAAAGAGGATAGGGAAATAAAATAAAAAAAAAAAAAGGCACTTAAACAAAGGACAAAAGCCTGAATCAAGTAAGTCATGGAGGGTAACAGCCATTTCACCAGAGCTTGGACCAATCAAAGTCTACCAAACCTTTTTTTAATATCTATAAAATTAAAATTGCATAAAGTGTTAATTAATCAGTTGTTTACCTACTGCTTTTACCTTCTGGTTCATTATGGAAAAAACCCCAACAAACCAAAACAACAAACAAGCCCAAACAAAAAGCAAGTGTCCCTTTAATGATTTCCCCCCAGTTCAGCAAAAGATGAAAAGCTGATGTGGGAGGGAGCCTTCCACAGTTTGGCTTGGCTGTAGGTTTTCCCTACTAAAAAAAAAAAAAAAAAAAAAAAAAAAATCCAAAACAAAAGCAGAAGAGGGACCACTTTGCTTTCACCAATTCACTCAAAACCAAAACAAAACTAGAACAAAACAAACAACCCATCAACCCAAACACCCCAACATTTCTAATCCATCTGTGGGCAAAAACTAATCAAAAGAAAACAAAAAAACCCCAACCTGTAAACTAGATTAAAATTTGCTAATAAATACAGCCAAAAGTTCATTTTACGAATGTAGCAGCAAATGTGATAAAGTTAGTTGGAGTCCAAGATGACTCCCAGAGGGTTACTGGTTCGCACAACTGATGGCAGTTTGGGAGAGTTGCAAGATTTCTCTGTTTTCATGTCCTCAAGGGTCTTGCACCAAGTGGAGAAGGAGTGTGGAGGAAGGGTCAGATGATGGGACTGCAGGAACAGGGTTTTAACACCTGTCCCACTCCTAAATCTGTGCATCAGACAACTTTGATCGGATTCAAACAAAAAGCAGAATCCAAGTAATTAAAAGTTACTTCTGATTAGCAGAAAACAGATGTGAAACCCACAGCATCCACACTTGTGACTTAGTTGATCAGTATTTAGTCATGTTTCTCAAATGAACAGAGAAGGCTGGACAAAGTGGCCTAGGCCATTTGCATCTCCAAGTGGGAGAACACTGCAGTTCTAGCCCAAAGTACCAGGAAACTTTGCAGCCTGTTTTTCATTTAGCCTGCCTTCTTTCTTTGCAAGTGTCTCTAAGGATTTAAAATAGCTACTGTGACTTTAGGGACTTTGGATCATGTAGCAGAAAATACTACCCAGACGGTTTTAACATCTAAAACCTATGTTTGAAGTTATTGCTTGCATTTGTTTGGGGCTTTCAGAGAGCTTGACATGTTAGCTCATATACAGTCCCCAAACCAAGTTCAGCCCTGCTGCCTGGAAAAGACAGCTGTACTTGGCTTTCTTATTGCTTGTGAATACTGAGGGTTTATTTAGTATGTACAACTACAGTTTATTTATTAACAAAGGCCCTTAAAAAGTAGTAAAAATCTGGGGGGAAATGTCTTCAGAAGAGCTGCTGTGCAGAAAATAGTAAAACATTAACCTAATTTTGCATTTGGACGCTGCAGCAATCTTTCCCTTCCCCATCCTGTCTATGCTACCTGCAAAGGTCTCTGGGAATCACCCTATTATTTCCTTTGACTCAGCCTTGCTAAGTTTAACCAGGGAGAATAGGGAACAGCAACGAAAGGGTCTACATTCCCTGTGTTGCTCATTCCAAAGAAGCTCAGGAGCATAATGACTGAAAACAGTTACCTGCTGGGGGGCTGTTTGAACTGAAGTCACAAACAACATATGGTCATCTTTATTCTCATCATCCTACTATCTATTTCCACAAGAAGTATTAGTTTACTTGTTTCCCAAGACTGAGAAGCGCAGTAGGACACAGAGGCAGCACTGCTCCTACCCTCATGATTTAGAGAGGATGCTCTTCAACTGAAGATGAGGCATACTTCCAGGAAGAGAGGAACACTGAAAGGGAATTTGTGCTGTAGTTATAAAGGGCTCCAAGTCTCCCAGTCTAAAATTTCATTAAGTATGAAGACAAAAGATGGCAATTTGAATGAGATGCCTTGATGAGGAAAACATAGAAGAGGTAGAACTCTTAGGACAGGGTCTTTTAAATATATTGCTGCCCAGTGGCTCACTGCCGCAACTCCCTTAGCTACATGCAATGTTAAAGTTGTCAGGTTTGACACAGTTCAGAGAATTAACATCCTGCCAGAACCATTGGGCCTCAAAAAACAAAAGTTGTCTTCCTTCAACCCTTCCTGGAGAAAAGAGGGAAAAAAAAACCAGATAAAGCTTGCATTCTAAATAGTTCATGGTATTTTGAGAGAATTTGTGCAGTATTAAGAATGCCAGGGTCTACACAGCTGTATATTTCAACTCTTAATAACCTCAATGGAGATGCAAGCTTATCTAATCAACACGCCACATACAAAACATTAGCGCTAGCTAAAAAGCATTTAATTGGCAGATGCTGTGGAGTGAAATTAATGAACTAATGCATCTTAATTCAATCTGTCTTTCACAGAAGTGTTGTGCAAAAACATTTATTGCTGAGCTCAACCCAACATTTTTATACTAAATACACAATATATATTATTTTAAATTTATGTATATATATTTATATAAAATTAAAATGAGCTCTAAATAGAAAAGAAATTGTTGTCTGATCTAAGAAAAATAAATCACATGTAAAAGAAACCTGCAAGCTTGAAATAATCTAGCAAAAAACATTGAAGATTAATTATTCATGGGTCAAAGTCACTCTAAAAGGTGTGAGATAACCAGTAGTCTCTGGTTCAATCTCAAGTCAAACTACTGGAAAACTATTTACTAGGAATTTCAGCATCTCTGGTCAAAGGAATGTTTTAGGGCTGAAGGAGAAGGGCATCCTACTACTTTATTTGCTCCTTTCCCCAATGACTTATTTAACTTTTTGCCATTCTCACCTTTTATCTGACAGCGCAAGGGACGCAATAGCAAAGTTCTGTCCTAGTGTTGAAAGTGCAACATGTGCTGGATACTTTCTAATCTTACTCGTCAACCAGTTGATATATTGCTATCAAAGAAAAAAAAAAAAAAGCCAGCTTTGCAGTCTTGTGCTACCATGTAGGAAAGAGTTCAGGTCAGACACTCCCCAGGCCAGCAGGGGCTGGAAATGCTGGAGACAACCCATTCAAGCCCCCAGAAGAGAAGGCACCTCTGGTCGCTTTTGAACGACTCCTCTTTGGCTAATGCCTGAAGCAGTATTAACCTGACTCTGGAATAGGTCACAATCAGGTTTCTTTAACTAGGAAATCAGTATAATGCATGGCTTTTGGGAAGAGTTAGATGAAAAATGAAGATCAAGAATCAGCAAAGAACTGGTTGTTGTTTATGAAAGACATGAATAGAACATAACAATTTCAGTAGCAAATAAGCACGTGGCAGAGGTAAAAGAAAGTTTAACAAATGGAAGGACTGAAACATTAGCATGCCTTTAAAAATATAATGTGGGAAAGAAATGCTAGTCTGACCAATCAAATGTGGGTTTCCTTTTCGTGTAATGAAAAATTTTCCATCCCCTTCCTCCCTTAAATAAGAATTCTTGTACTTTAAAAAAAAAAAATCAAACAAATAGTGTGTGTCTCACATCTTGATGTATCAGGAGATCTGTTTTTGAAGACAATTCTCTAATGAGACTGCATACACCTGTAGGCTCCCTAAGCCAAACAGCCTTGTAAATCTGGAAAAATGCCCATTATCAAAAACTGCATTTGGGTAAAGGTTTAATTATAATGCAAAGTATCCCAGCACCACCTCTATTCTACATAACCTTTGGTCCACAACCGTTTAATACACTCAGGACCTACACATAATCTTACCCTGGGCACTCTGGGCACTAAAGAAATGAATGATTCCACCTTATACAATGAATGGAGAAACCTATTCTAGCTCCTCTCATGGTTTCCACTTTTCATTGGACTTCACCCAGACAAAAATGTTGGTGCTGCTGTGGGTTTGACGATCAATTTCTTTTAAGAGCCAATCAGAGCAGATAAAAAACGTTGTTTCTTTAGGCAATATCAAGCTATGACCAGTCTGCATGACCAGGAGGACCAGTCCTCCTTTTCCTTCTCTCTTTGATCAAGTATTGTTTTATTTTTCTTCTTCCTCTCACCACAGTGCTTAGGATCAGAATATGTAAACATCGACAGAAACAGCAGCCCTGTGACAATAAGCACTTTCCCAACTGGGCAGATTCTGTCAGCCAACCAGAACTGCTTCAGCTCCCTTGCTTGTCCAGAAGTCACTGGTTTTTCCGCTGTAACTTAGTGTCCCCTTTACTTTGGCCTCCATCTGCAGTAGAGAGACAGGAAAAAAAAGGGAAGAATAAAAGCATGAGTGAACTTTTGGGTTTGTATCTTACAGCGTGAGAGACAGGAATGTGGCAGGTTCAGCTTTAGCATCACTAAAAAGTACATTGTCTTTACAGAGTGGAAGACTTTGCATTTTCTCTGTAGTTCGTTTATTAGAAACAGCATTGTTGAAACCTGAGATATCAAGCTTCATTCCAAAACACTGCCCAATGTTTTGGTGCTGAGAACTCTCAGAACAATAGGAAGAATGCCCACCAAGCCACTGCCACCCTTCCCATTCCTTCTCCTGGCCCCCAAAAAACGCACTGCATGTGACAAAGAAAGGACTACACTCTAAACTTTCTAAAGCTTTCTAATACTTTTTCAGCTCTAAGTCTTACAAACAGAAAAATAAGACATTCTGCTTCAAGTTTCTCTTCTTAATCAAAATACGCAATTCTTATCAAGGATAAAATTCCTAGGGAAAGCAAATCCCCTATTAGGAAACCATCATACCATTCACACATATGAATACACTCTTATAAGAAATATGAAAAAGCTTTTATCTGGGAGGTCAGTTTTCACCTTCAAAGGAGAAATGAAAATTGAGTGGAAAAAGACTTTATGCAGCCTCTAAACAATCATGTTAGCGTCCAGTAAGTAATATTCCTTTTTTACTCACTAGTTGAATTTGTACACTTAAGTTTCTAGAACTGCTACAATAAAGTACTGGAATTTTTGAACTTATTTTGTTCCTGACTTTGAAGAGAAATGGAGGGAAAAACAATTGTTCAGGTTTCAAAAACAACTGCTACAATAGAATGAGTACTGCCTTCTGCTACCAAAGTTTGTCCCTGTGTTATGTCTTCTCTAAACTAACTACTGCTGTTAATTTTATTTCAGTCTATGGCAGAAATCGGACTTAAGTTCAAAATAAGTAATAAGAAAAATACAATGTGTTTACCTGTGTAAGCTTGCTGCAAGTGAGCAGGCAGAGGTGAGTGAGACAGCGTCGCTGCATGCTGAGCACCTGGCTGTAAACCCTTCAGTAAGTCTGAGGGGAGGAAAACAAAAGCAAAGAAAAAATAAATCTTGAGGAGAAAGGCAGTCTTTGTGAAACAAGAAGTTTTTGTAGTGCAGCTGTAGTAGGGGCTAATTTCCACAAATTTCTGAAGATGTATCTCCGCAACACAAAACAAATATCAAGCTGATATTTACTCTGATTCCAGCCATCAGAATGCTACAAGTCAACAGAAGCAGACCTATTCAGATACAGTTAATCAAAAGTCAGAGCAAGGACCATGCCTCACTATTGGGATGCGACCCTTCATATTATTTCCTTCGGCACAAGGGCCAAAAATTTATATGGGTAAAAACCATAAATAATTTCTTTTTAAGCAATCAGAAAAAAAAAATGCCATCTTGGTTGATAGTTCCTCATAGAAGAGCTGTTGGATATCTGCGATTACTGAGCTAAGGATATTTTGATGGATCAGCATATTAAGTCTCTTATTTGTATTGTGACATTTGGAGACTTTTAAGCTATTCTCCTTTCTAAAGGTAAGGTATTAAAAGGTAACCCAAAAAAACACATTCAAACCTAAAAATATACTGTGAATATAACAATGAAGTTAAATTTACCAAAAGTGATTTATAACATTTAGGTAATTACGTAAAGAAAGTTTTTACCAGAGAAGAAATCACATTTACTTTCCTATAGGGATTTTCCAGAACCAAATTTGAGTGTCTCAGACCTTTATTGCTTCCCTTCTCAATTTTCATTTTAAGGATGCATCTTTCCTCATGGGACAGTGTGATAACTAATTCCACTCACTCTGAGTTAGGCTGTGGTGGAAAGCCGCTGAGGTAGATCCCGAGGTGGTTGTCGCTCCAGCTGTGTCCGTCCCAAAGCCAAGCAGCTCCAAGGGAAACTGGAAGGGCACAGTCACAGGAACAAGGCCACCCAGCATCCCAAAAGGAGTTAATGGTGCAGATGTCACATTCTGACTGGTTACAGACAGGGGTGATGCCATGAGAGTCAGAGGTGAGGCATTAGCCAGTAACGATGCTCCTGCTGTTGACTGTACAAAAAAAGCAGTACTTCAAGATTTTTAAACTTTGAGTTGTATTCTTTAAGGATGTAAAAATTGACTATTCCCTGTTAAGTGTTGCTCTGTTGAGAAGTGTATTAAACTATTAATAAATATCCACTTATCCACCTAGGTCTTCCTAGTGTTCATCTGCTAAGCAAGCACAATTATATCTGATTCAGACATGACAGTACAGTTTCTCTCTCATGTTTTGCTCATCAGCCTTACAGATCATTTCCTTAGTCTCATTTCTAACTATGCACTGGGTCTACAGTCACAATTTAGAGCAACATCTTCTATTTGATTAATATGAAGTTATCAGAGGTTGATCTGAAGTTCTTCAGATGTACAGTATTACTCTTCCCTCTCCAAATCTGGGTCTTAACAGAACATTAACTTTATTTCTTAAGAGGTTGTTGAGGAGCAGTGACTTCTGAAAATTAAGATTCATATGTAAGAACTCTCACACTTCAAGAAGTCAGGTTACCAAAATACAGACATACATATGTATGTATATGTGTGTATGCACATGTCAGAGGAGAAGGCAAAGGAAAATAATCTCTCCACTCCAGATATGTCAAAATGAAGTTAAATTCATTGTAGTTTAAAAATAAAAATGCAAGATCAACCAGAATATTCTTGCTACAACAGCTCCCAAATGGCAACTGTTCATTGTCTATGCAATCTAGTAAAGTGCAACAAAATAAAAACCATACAGTTATGTTTTGCAATTGTGGATTTGTAAATGCCTGAAAACAGAAAAACAACTTTGTTTTGAGCTCTGCCAAGACCTTGTTTACACTCTGAAAAAGGAGAGAGAAGTACAGTGGTGAAAAGAGCTACAGAGTGTGCCCTAAAAGAGCTGCAGTTCAGATGTTTCTATTTAACTCACATACAATATTTCATAAAAGGGTTCATCCTGGTCCTGTAGATCTGAGTCATTAAGATCCTTAAAAGTCTAAACCAGATTCTGCTCACAAGAACTAATGGTAGGTAGAGCTTTTTAAGGAAATCACATGTGTACTCTTTGGCTTTGTCTTCTTAAAATGTAACTTTCTTTGAAGAGCTTCAGCAGGTGTAAACTTACATTCCGGTAAATAATTGTGTCAATCAAAAGTGGAAAGGAGGGAAACACTTCTTGGAAACTTCCTAGTTAGGAACATCTTTATTACCAAATAAAATTATCTAGTTCGATTTTCAGTGTAAGCAGACCAAGATATTCTAATGAGCAACTCAGGTACCATTCTCACCTTCTGACTAACAGCATCTCAAACAGGAATTAAATCGCTAAGGCCTTAAAGGAAAAGAGATTCACTTTGAGTCTTATGTGAAGTTTTAAGAGGGGGAACTAATTCCTTAGTTCACTGTACCTAACAACAAGTCTGGAACTCATTTAAGTTCAGCAGCCAGTCATTAGACCTTTATGGCTAAATAAAGCCCTCAGTGATCACAAATATTTTCCCCTTCAGTGTACTTGGACTGGGAGGTAATTTGATTCTAATCTTTTCTTGAATGTACTCCACCGACTAAGCTTCAGTGTGCACAGCACCAAGAGCCTTATTCCATGGTTTATCTTCCTTGCACCATTCTTCAGAACCATTTCTAGCTTAAAGTAGTTTCTGAAATGTCAAAAACCCCACATGCACTAATTATTTTAGCAATACCATACGTGTTCAGCACCTCTAGCTGATTTGCCCCTTTCTATACAACAACACACCTTATTTTGCTGTATTATATATATAGCATGGACTCATGTTACCACACACCCCCCTTCAGTGCTCTTCAAAATCACTGTGGCCAAAATGTATTTCATTACTCAGATGATCATTGTTACTTGCCTTTAACTACAGGATGGTTTGCCAGAATTCATCTCATCATCCAGCACAACACTGCTTACTTCCCTTGACTTCCCCATCATTTTTAAGCACTACCACACCCATTTCACATTTTCTTCTACATCACAGTGATTGTATTCACTGGATTCTGTTGACTGCACCAGGAGTAACAAGTCTCTTCCCAATCCATTCACTGTGGCCTTTTTTGTCTCCTCCAGGCACCTTCCAGAGTACTCAAACTGCATGTACCTGGTTCAGCTCTTCTCCAGGCCTTCTGTGGTACCTCAGTGGCCCTTACACAGCATACGGGTTGTGAATATCTTTTTTTCCATTCAAAGCACCCAAAGTAGGAAAAAGCTGTGTCAGAGCCTGCCAGATATTTATTGTTGACTGTTTCGGTACAGTAGGACAAAAGACCATGGAACTGTCTTGTAAAAATCATCTTCCTCCTGTTATTCAGCTGCATTAATAAAAATTTGATGGCAAGCTAAAAGATTATAAAACATTGCTAAAGTCAAGTATACATCACTCCCATGCAACAGCAATGTGCGCTATTCAGAAAAATACAAAGCTTTTCATTTGCGGTACAGCAAAAATATAATTTATAGCAACACTGCTTTTCTTAAGTAGTGAAGACCTCAGGATAGAGAATGATGGAGAGAGGAAGACATGAGATCGTCTCACTAATTAAAGCATTCCCAATAAGAAGAACACAACTTGGGAAAGCAGGTTGTCTTATGGGTAAAAATTAGGTTTGCATGGGGTTTAGAACAGTATTTTCAAAATGTTTGTTTTGCTTAACTTGTTTTATCTCTAATGATACTTATAAGCTCTCAATTTCCAGGGCATCTATATATATAAATGAGATGTCTCATTTAGTTTGACTAGATCCTACAAAATAAAATACATAATCACAAATACAAAAGCCCTTGCAAGTGTTAATTATAAATAAAGTCTTGAATTACACTCAACCACAAGCAACTGAGCTCTAATTTTAAAGTTAACCATGCAGCCTGACAACAAATCTATGATGACACTTTTTTACACAACCACCATCACTACAAATATGTAAATATGCATGAATACACAAATCCAATAATGCAAGAAAATACCACATCCCTTGAAAATATTTCCACATAAAGCTTACCTTTTCCAGTGCTCTTAAAAAAAAAAAAGTGAATTCTGTTCCACGCTACAGACCAACCAACATTTTATAGTGAGGATTTGTTCCACACTGATCCTTGCATTTTATATCAGCTGGAAACACCTATTCTCTAGTATGACATTTTTTCATCACTATCAGCATTTATGCTTAGGAAAGTATAAAAATTAAATTTATGACATTTCCAAATGAAGATATTTTAAGAATGTTTACAAAATGTATGTGATAAATATTATGATAAGGTTCAAATGTAAACTTGTAAGATGCATACCTGCACACTGGCTGCTACAACTGGAGACCCTGAGGCAGAAGATGGTCTGTGTGGAGTTGACAATTGTTTAGTAGCACCCTGTGTTCCACTTCCTGTTCCCCCAGACAGACTAGTCCTACTAGCTCCACTTGAGTTAAGGTTACTGCCTCTGTTGGCAGGTACATTCATTCCAACTCCACTCAAATTATTTTTACCAACAGTTCCAGAAGGAGAAGAGTTGGGCAATTTTGAAGAAGCCTGAGGGTTCTTTGCAGGCTGAAGGCCTGAGGTGCGATTAGAGGACAGCAAATTCACTGTGGGAGACTGCCTGCTGATATTTACACCACTGGTCTGTTTATGAAGGGGGTTGTTGCTGGAGTGACTACTCTGGGAAACTAGTGCACTTGAACTGGAAGAACTGGGTGTTGTTGCAGGCCTGGGGGATGAGGTGGACTTCGATGAAAATTTAGGTGATGCATTGGGCTTGGGTGTCACAGAGGGCTTAGATGAAGTGGGCTTGGGAGAGGCAGCAGGTTTGGGAGAGGCAGCCATGGAGAAGGGAGGCTTGAAACCCTGGGAAGAAACTTGTGACACCATAGCCTTGGCTAAATAGTTACTAGAGGTAGAGGTGCTGGATGTTGTCCTAGAAACCAGTGGGTGAGACACTTGGGAGCCGCTTCCAGATGAGGGATTAGACAAAGGCAGGCGATATACTACAGACTTATCTTGAGCCTTGATGATTGGTGATGAGCAAGACAGTTTGGGATTACTACTCAATTTCACCACAGGATTGGTCTGTGATTTACTAATAGTTGCTTGCAAAGGAGATACATATTTCTGCTGTACAGCGGAATGCTGGTGCACCTTTGTCACTTGTGATGTTGAGGAAGTACCACCTTGAGTCTCAGAAGATGATACCAAGATACTAGCATCCTTGGTTCTTTGAGAGGAGGTGGAAACAGCTGCTTGGGTCTTAGAGGAAGAAACATGAGTCTGAGAAGAAGAGGAAGCAGATTGGATCTGACTTGACCTCTGTAGTCCTTGCTGAAGTAGTTTGGCTGGCAAAGGCTCTAAGGAAACCTTGGGATTTTGAATTGAAGATCCAGCAATAAGGCCTGAAGAGATACCAGTGTGAACTAAGTCCTGGGGTTTCTTTGGTACTGGCCCTGTGTGACCAGCAATAAGACTTGATGAATGGGATGTCTGAGTGGGCTCTACTTTCTTTGAAGTTGCCAGAGGCAACTTACTCATAATGCTTGCTAGTTTCTCTTCCCTCAGCCCAGGGCGAGGTCTGGATGTTGGTGTGTCTATGGTGGACCCAAGAGGTGATCCCTTGGCACCATTATTGATAACTGCCAGAGCATCAGAAATAGAGTCCAGTGAGGGTGGATGGAAAGACAGGTCTTCATCCAGTGAGTCATCCAAGCAGATCGTCTCTGGAGCTGGTGTGCAGCTAGAGCTGGCTGGGGTGCAGACAGGTGTGCTGGAACTCAGTACAGTAGCACAACTTGAATTGACTGAAGACATACAGGTCTTCTGTTCTTTTTTTGGACTGGAGTCCTGAGAACGAAGAGATAGGAAAAGTCAGTTTTAATAGTCTTTCTGGAGTAGATTTAAAGCTGTCTTTAGTGTATTACTATTATTCTGTAAATTCTGTACTATTATTCAAAAGATCTACTATTGAAATTTCCAAACTGAGATACCTATGATATCTAGGTGCTGGAGTCCTGGTACTAATTCAATATTTTTATTTGAAAACCTACTGCTGTTGCTCCACATAACTACAAGTGCCCCACACAGTGAAGAACAATCAATGCTGTGCAGAAAAGAGTAGCTAATCTGATTGTCAAATAAAATTGTTATTGAATTAAGATGACACCTAGTCATGTCTAAATGAGAACCTCGATCAACTTATTATGGTATCCTCCCAACAACACTGTCTTCCAGTGTTGCCAAATTTAATAAAAACTGAAAACACACAGATCACACATTAAGAGATGTGAAACTTTACTGGAACTGGTCCCTCTTCATAATAATTTTTCAAAAAACTAATACAGCTTAAAGTAAAAAAAAGCTACACAGAAGTATTTTTTACTACATTCTTTAAAGTAATGCACCACCAAGTCAACAAGCTCTCACAGCATAACCTGATGGAAACCTTCTGCAAGAATTTTCCCAGATCAGCGGCAGACACAGGTTGTATTAAATGGTCATATTGGACCACTGAATGAACATTCAGATATTTAAACAGGCATTTACCTTCACTTTGGGTTTAGGGGCCAGAATCACCTTCTTCTTTGCCCTAAAAGAGGAGACAGATGTACATCAGAAGACAAAAAAAAAGGTAAGTAATTTTTGTTTTAAGTGTTACCCTGATTATGTCCCTGTAAACTAGAAGGATGACTACTAGAGTTCAGCTTTAATAGTATAACATCCTTGAAAGAAAAAATGGGTTAAAATATAGGGGGGAAAGAAAAAACACACACTTTCAAACCATTTTTGGTCATGTATAGCTATGTAAATTACTTGCAAAATCAACTGAATTGTTCATATAACCTGACATATCAGGAGACCTATTTTTTATTTTTGTGATTTAAAGGACCTTCAAAATATTAATTAATTTCAGCATCTTAACGAATTTGTCTACTTAGCAGAGCTTTGTCTACACTGAAATCATCTAGAGTAGTAATATAATTTCACTTTATGTTGATGCTTTTGTCTCTGAGGAAGATACTTCCTGTTCTCATTTATTTCAAACCAGATAAAAACAGTTGCTTCTTCCCACTACAAAAAAGTGGTTTGTTGCAAGAAGTCATTTAACAAACTTCCAGGTTTTCTTTTGCAGTGTACATGAACACCATAGCACCAACTGCAGCTATGCAAGCAAGGACAGCATTAAGGATTATTAGTCATCTGAGCTTCTAAGTTGAAGCTGCGTTTCACACCTTCTTTTCTCATTTCTATTTCTTCAAGGAGATCAACAGATTTACATCTTATAGGTAATTTTTTCTCCTTTCCTAAGCAACTAGAAATATGCCTGGCTAAAAAAAAGCCTTGCTGTAGGTGGACCATGATTCAGTTTTGCTATTATGTAGAAAAATATCCTATGTTAATCATATTTATCACAAAAGTTGCAATTTGGATATTATTCAAAGTCAGAATAATTTGGCTGAATTCTGGCTGAATGTGGACAGCTCCTGAGAGGCACACAGTGTTGTCTAAAAATCAAGAAGATAAAATCCACTAAGATACACAGCCTTCTGTGATTACAGAGATATTTATGAGGAAAAGAAAAAAGCAGCCTGAGTTCATTTTAATATGCTGCATGTCAAAATTTAGGCAGTGTGCAGTGCTTTGAAATACTTTGAGTAAAAGGCATTAATACAAGAATTAATATCCCCTTGAGTTACTAGCCACTTCATAAGTGAGTTAAAATATAATGCCAGAAGAACATTACAATTATATGCCTAAATTAAAGCATTAAAAATATATATAAACATCATTGTAAGTATCTTCAAACAAATCCCAAAATACCTCCCTTTTTTTCCCTCCATCCAAAAAGAAGTAGCATGAAGATGAGGAAAGATGTTATCCACCATCTAAAGACCTTAGTAAATTGTCACTAGTATACTCACGGAGCAGAAGTGAGGTGATTGTGAACACTTCGGCTTTCTTTAAAAAGCATCCTAAAAGAGCGATGAGAAAAAGAACATGAGGTGATTCTACTGTGACAAATGGTGCTTGACCACCAAATACACAAGTATGCTTTGATTTTCAGAACCACCCTTGGATTATCTGTTCCCAGAGTAGCTAGTAAGTAGTTTGTCTGTACTGCTGTCATGATATAGGTCCAGGTATCCATAAACAGAAGAATGCTAAACAAAAAATTATAATAATTTAAGTTTACATTCAAAATACCTCAGTAAATGGCCAAAGAGAAGTCAACATAAGAGAATATTACTTCCTTCAGCTGGACAGAAGAAACTCATTTTGAATTCTCTCTCCTCAAAGGCTAATTAAATATTTTAAATATCAAAGTAAGGATTATTGTAAAGTCTTCACACTACATGCCCAACACAGTGATCATAGGTTTGGGTTTGTGGTTCTTAATCTATTGTGGGTTTTTTTCCTCTGTGCTTTAAAGAAAGTCAGAACACAGTAGCCAAGCTTGTTTCTAATTTTCTTCAGTACTCTGTATAGGCTATTCTGAACCATTTCTGTGACTTTAGTTACACTGGACTTACACATACAACTTTACTACAGAGCCAAGGAATGGCAAGAGCCAGGATGACAAATCTCAGCAGTTCACATGCTGTTATTTCAATGTTATCGGGTCCCAAGCTGACAACTGGGAAGTGACAATGATTCCTGACCCGTACCTATCCTACAGCTTGCTATCCAAATGCAGCTATAAATAGACAATTAATGAAAACTTGGTCCCCTTCCTTGTTTCCAGGTAGGCAAACCAGAATAGACGAGATTTTCCTACACCACTGCAATCACACTAACTCACCACATCATGAACAGCTGTCTAAACAAGACCTTTTCACCTGCAGAGCTGCAATAATTATGAAAAATCCAAGTAACCACAAATCTTACATCATTTGGTAAAAAAACACTGACATTCTCTCACTACAGTTCAGTGCCTTACTTCTCAGATTCCACTTCCAGCTCCATTTTCACATTTTCTTCACCCTACTAACCTCCAAATCCCTGTCAGAGACTACTGAATGCCTATGAAGAACATGATGGAGCAAAAATAACATTTCTGATTAAAGGTTCAATGTGCCACTTTCTGACCTACACAGCTTCTCCAGAATATTTCCCCACCTCCTTCTTGATGCTTTGTCCATTCCTCAATCTTTTTCATTTGGAAATGAAAATTCAAAATTAATCACAGGCCCCAGTAATTTGCAGTATCATCCTTAAAGAGAAAAGGGTAGTACTGCAAGAACAAAAAACAAAAATGGTACAAAGAAAGGAGAGTGCAGTATATATTCCAAAGCAAGAATATGCTTGAAAAATAATCCCTCTGTTGCATACATATATTTAGATATAAAAGTTCATGAGAGAGAGATCAGTACGAAATTGTTTCTCTCTGATCATGATTTCAAGTCAAATGTTCTGTTTGACCTGCAAGCCTACTTGCATGACCATCTGCAAAGATGACAATCTTCTTGGAATTAAACGAAAGATTTCCTATTCCTTACACTTCGGTTTTTTTGAACGTACACCTATTTGGGTTGCAGATTTTTTTTTAGACATGCATGGAATTAATATGCAACCCAGTTACAAAAAAGCAGTTACATTATTTGAAAAGGCTTTGGGATCCTTTAAGATGAAAAAGTATTTCTCTAAATCCATGGATATTAATAAAACAATATCCTGGGGCACAGTACGGAAGTTATACACATGGGAAGTTCATGTGACAAAGGTGATTGCAATACAAATGAACAAGGTGGAAATTCACGAGTTTCATTTCAACATGAGGAAGAACTTTACACTGACAGTGGCACAGCACTGAACAGGCTGCCCAAGGAGGTTGTGGAGTCTCCCTCTCTGGAGACATTCAAAACCCACCTGGACACACCCACTGTGTGACCTGCTCTAGGTGATCCTGCCTTGGCAGGTGGATTGGACTAGATGATTTCCAGAGGTCCCTTCCAACCCTAACAATGTTATGATTCTGTAATTTGAAGTTATGATCAATACCTTACTGCATGCTTCTTTACAAACCTATGAGAAACATTAAATACAGTTAACTTTGGAAGAGCAAGAAATTCTTTCTCTGAGTTGAACCCACAAAGGTCTGGTACTGACCTACTCTGATTAGTAAGAATTACCTATGAATATATAGTCAATAGATCAGTTTTAGCATTAAATGCCTACTAATTTTTGTTTCCATTTTACATAGCTCCTTTTCACTTGAGGCCGCATATAAAAGTGAAAAATTATAAGCCTTCAGCATGATAACCTCCACCCTAAAGTCCCAACAAAATGAGCATCCAGAATATGAATTTTGTGCCATATTAGGAGTTACCACTGCCAGACTGCAGGAAATACTTTCTTTTCCTTTTCGCATAACTGTTTGCCTGCAAATTACAATACATCGCTTCCTAAACAGAAACCAGGGAATTGCCTCCCAGTAGATACAGGACAATTTGTAAATCATCATGGTACTAAAACTGCCCAGTTGATAAATGAAGCGTTGCTGGTCAACAGGAAGTTAACATCTGTTAGCTCTTGGGGTTTGTTTGTTTTGTTGGTGGTTTTGGTTTGGTTTGTTCTGGGGGGCTTGGGGCTGGGAGGGCATTTTGGGGGTTTCTTTTGGGGTTCTTTTGTTGAAACCAACTGTATAGATAGTTTAAAAGCTCATAGAAATTTTCAGCACACTTGTTAAATAAAAAGGAGAGAACCAAATATGTTATATGGCTTTCAAATGCAAAGTCTGAACATGCTTCACTTCTATGTATTCTTGAACCATCTCACAGTATCTCTTGGCTATTTCACCATTATCATCAGTGATCTCCATATTTGTTCTTAAACTAAACTAGGATTCCTTGTCTCATCTACTTCAGTAAAATCTTAATAATATCTCACTCATCAGCATACTTAGTATACAAAACTAAATCCTTGAACGGAAATAAGTCAGCTGTATACCAGGAAGTATAAAACTTCATTTGTTCTTTTCATTACCATTTCACCAGCAGCTCATTGTCTACACATTGTCTAAGAAATATCTCAGTACAGTTATTTTTACACTTTGATACAGATTTGACTAATCTACAATCAAGGTATTCCTGAGCAAGTTGATGAGTATTGTTGTATGATTTAGCTTTTACAGTCAGGTCAAGATTTGATGGGAAATTGTCTTTTGCAGTGGGTGCTACAGGAGGAAAGAACTCAGGCCAAATCGTATTTGCTTCTCTTTCACTCCAAATCATTTGAAAACTCTGAAAACCATTCACAATGGTTAATATTGCTTCCATTTTATCCCCCCCCCCCCCTTTTGTATGGTTGTTTCTTCTTATGTCAGTAGGAAGCAATTATAGAAACTAGTGTATTTTTAACTGCAGTATCACAGAGCATCCCAATTGCATACAGGAAATAAAAGGCACAAATCTTAAGTGTTTTGTGAACACTAGTGTTGAAATTGCAGCTTATAATTTTAAAGTCTACGTAAGCAGTCTGATAATACAGTGTGACAACATACAGGCAAAACTGCTTTCTATATCACTATCACTTCTTATAACACAAAGAACTTCCCAAGCAGTTACCCTCCTGCCTCATACTTTCCCCTCAAATGAAGCATCATGCGCTATGTTCTGAGCTTCAGCAGATGACAAAAATCTAATAGTTCTCCAAGGAAAAGAGTGGGTTTTTTCACTCTCAGGCTTGCAAACAAAACAGAAAAATTCATTTTGGAAAAACATTAATTCTAAAATATTCCAGCTTCATGAACATACTCTAAAGTTCTAACCAATATTAATAGTACATGATTGAGGTCAAATGTAAGACAATAAAAAAGATTCAAAAAATAGTTAACACCAAAATGAATAGATTTATAAAGCAGGTATCTTACCTTGCCTGCATCCAGCCTTTAGGCCAAAGTGGTTTCACTTCTGTTTCCATAAAGGTTTTGAGGTAATCTTCAGCAGACTGACTTCTATTTGGCTCTAGCTCATAGCATCCCAGCTTGATCTTGACAAGATTACACAATAGAGACCTGCAAAAAGAAACAAAAGAAAAGAAACAACCCTTTCAAAAACTCAGCAGAAAAAGGTTGAGAAATGAAAGCTGCTGTCCAGTGATAGTTGTAGGAAGTGCTCAGTTCCAATTGTGCTTTTGGATGTTTGCACTGCACAGATTTGCTACTACAAACGGGTATGATCTACCACTGTCACTTCTCCTCCATTTCTAACAGACCGTAATGGCTCTTATTTTCATCCTACTATTATTTTGTAATTTGTTTTATATTTTTTGTGGTTTTCTCATAGCTGAAACATGTCCTCTCACTTTGCTCACAGTGACCTCTCTCTCACTTGTCTGAAAGGAAGTGAAATCCATTCTACTCTGAGTATTTCAACAAAAGATTCTTTCTGACAGAGATTCTCTTTTATTGTCCTAGAAAATATAAAAGTGCACACAGTTAAGTAAATCAGCCTTTCAGAGCCTCTTGAATGAAAAAAGCAACAGATTTAAATATCTCTTCTTCAAGTATGGCTCCCTCCAGGCCAGTCCAAAGTATATTGGTTGTATATATTTCATGAAAGTTTCTTACCTGTTGTCTTAACATACTAAAAAGACTTATCGTGAGAAGTCCACCAGCCCCTTTAAGTAATATATATACACATTTGTATTAAATTAGCTTACATCTTGCATGAGAAATTAATAATTTAGAATGATCTGCTTGCTTAAAAGCCTAGATTATTTAAATAATAGTAATCTGAGTTTTCAATAACATCTACTCTAGGAAACAGATCTCTAATAATTGATAATTTCAGAGAAGAATCTGCTTTTGAGAGTTAACATAGAATTTGTGTTCACAGGGAATAGAAGGGGTTAAGATTCATGCACTCTAGGTGCTGGTGTGCCGAAGGATTGTGAGGCTTGCCAAACCAGCATCACCAATCTTCATGGCCTGTCCTACTGTGGCAGAAATCTTTAGTGCTCACTGGTGTTTTCTAACATATTCCTTCCTAGACAGGTGGGAAGCAGTTATAACTCTGCTTACACATCTGTTCTTTGCTTAAAGAAGCCTGAAGTCCTGGAGCCAGAAAATCCTCATGTATTTGGATAGAGCAAAAACAAGCAGTGGAACCTGAAAGGCTTTTCAGCACTACAGAATTCTAGTTTGCATATTTAGCACCAACGCTTTCCAAAACTTCTGAGGTGTAATTCTGGGAACAGTTATTTATTCAAAGTATTGTGTAATAACATCCTCCTGGGGATCACTTTATAAAATCAGCAAAAATCACTGGTGGAAGAGGTAGTTTTGTCTCACCTCACTGTGTCATCCCAATGAAACTTCTTTCTGGGTCCCACAACCCTCTTTCCGGGTTTCTCATCATCATCTTCCTCTGATCCATTTTTCTCTCGTTCATCTTCCGTTTGCAACCTACAGTTGGAACCATTGTTTTCTTTACAGGTATACTACACAGATAAAATATTTCGTTGAAAAATAGTGTCATTTAAGGCATTAGGAAAGAAACCCACAAAGGACCTCTCTTCAGATTCTCATTATACTTCCTGAAAGGATAAACAGTTCATCTTCCTCTCCCCACTGCTTTATGGTCCTCAGAGACAAGTAAACAGGACACATTGTACAGATGCTATCATGGATGTCACTATAAGCTTTATGTAGTGCCTTTGCTGGGAAATAGCAGGATGCTTATCAAAATATTAATGCTTCTCCAAGTCTAAAATTAGTTAACTATAATGGAAAAAATTACAATGAACAAGGAATACACCATTCTCCTCCATCAATCCACCAATTTAGGAATTGTCCAGTAACCCTTCAGATTTCTTTCTCTCAAGACCTACCTCATTCAGTTAACGGAATTTCTCTCAAGAGTCAGATGATACTTACACAAAACTAAGTATTTTGTACAATTCGAAACAGAGACACCTGTAAACTGGAGCTGAGTGCTTTTCTGAGCTCAAGGATGAACAATGTGCATAAAGACTTCCATCTGAACTCTAGAACAGGCATGCACAATCTCCAGAAATACCTACTTGGCATTCTTGGCTTGATTGCGGGCCTGACAGTCCTCTTGATACTTGCATAACTGTTCAGGCATGACATTACTGACAGCCAGTTTCAGCTTTTGCAATGGTTCTCTCAAGCGGTCATCCTGCAAATAGAGAAACACCAAACCGGTCCTGTTAGATGTAGAATAAAGAGCATTTCAGATCATTTCAAGAAAATTATCTCCCGCTCACTCCTAAGGTAATATTCCCAGTACTATGTATTGACTTCAATAGCCATATTCTACATGGTACTTGAATCCTGTTAGCAACAGCATTATATAAATACACATATTTCTCACTTAAGTCTTGAGACCAGAAACAGCAAAAGATAGTCACAAGGAATATCATGAATAGTCCAAAACATTATGGCATGATCTCATTAAATACCACTTTTAAATTAAAATAGGGAAGGGGAAAACACTTGAGGGGAAAATGTGAGACGAACTGACCAATCAGTATCTTAACACTTGCAAATAAATATCCAGTTAATCATGTTTCCAAAACCTCTGTGGTATAAAAAAAATCCTAGGTAATGAACAAAATATAAATATGTATTATATTATCTGAGTATCAGATTGTTATTATATGCAATTTATGTACCTCAAAATGTAAGGACTACGTATTTAGAATTGTCTCCAAATATTAAGAACTGCAAACATTAAAGTAATATACAATACACTTCCCTACATGTTTTAAATGTTTTAAATTCTGTTCTTTAAATGTTTTAAATGTTTTAAATTCTGTTCCTACATCTTCTGACTTTACATTGTTAATTTTAACTGCTTACTGAGAAGAACTAGAATATTCTGTAACGTCTATCTGCTTAGAAATAGCGTATGAATTTGTTTGCCTTATTAGCAAGTTCCAAGATCTCTGCATTCATCTTCAGATCCTCCACAAGATTTAGTCCTGGATTTTATCTAAGGAATCTGGTCACAATACTTCAGGTCACAGATAACTTTTTTATTCAACAGTAAAAACATTCTTCAAGAGAAAAGTGACTGAAAATGGCATACAAAGTATTTGTAAGAGAAATTTGCACAAAAAAATAGAAGCTGGGTCACCTATTATCCATCTAGCCTTCCTTTTTTCATGACACAAAAGTGAATACAAAAGTAAATTTTTTTTTAGCCTGTCATAACCATAATTATTGTGGCTCTCTAGTTCTGCTACTTTGATATGTACCCTGTGACTACAGAAATAATCACAGATGCCAGCAGAAACACTCCTTCATAGCCTGTACTAAGTTTTCAAGATGAAAGCACTTCATTCTCAAATAAAGGTTTTGAAATACTTAAAATATTTGTTCCTAATGTAGCAACAATAGCAGGTATATGGGAAAAAAGCTTTTAAACTGGTCTAGCAACTGATCCAAAATATTTTGATTTATTTGAGACTGTGTTACTATTGTTCTACTCTCCTGCACTGAGTTCTCATCAGTGTCATATAACTGACTTGTGCTGGAGCGAATCTCCCTGTCATTACCTGGACATTGAGGTGTAACTTTTTCAGACGCTTTATCAGTGTGTCCTTATTGCATGGCACAAAAGCCTCCAGGTGAGAGTACACTCCATTGCGGATGGCAGGATTTACCTCCTGTAACTGTAGCTCAATACTGACAAACAAACAGGAGACAGTCAATCAGTGAGGTGTTCCAAGATGACAACTGAACAAAAACCTAAGAAAGCTTTGTAAGCATAGCATATTCTACTATGCACACTAAAAATAGGAGCTTGGGAAATTTTCAGATAAGCTTTTTTTATAAAAAGAGGAAGTCCCAATTGATGGCAAGAAACCATTCATGTATGTACTTGTCCAGCAATGTTGAACACTCATTCAAATTTTGTTTACACCCACCATTACAAATCAAAATTGATACAATTTTGACTGCTACAGTCTTTCTAGAGATTACTTTTGTTTCATATTCTATGAACACAGAACCCTCAATATTAAACACTTAGCTGAAAATTACAGAGGAAAAAAGCCAGCATTTTTTCCCTCATGAAAGCTGAAGGTGTTTTGAGTTACAAAACTGGGGACAGGAGCAAATAACAGCAGTTTTGTTGAACTTTACACATGAAGTCAAAGACCAGGGCACTACAAAACACTTTACACTGGATAAAGACAGACAGTCATGACAGGAATTGTATTCATATATAAATCTCTTTAGCTAGTAACTGGCTTAGACTGATCTACCTTCATTGACTTTAAAGGGCTTTGTTGGAACAACCTCAATAATACTTCCTCTTCTGTACTTTTCCTTTTACCCCCTTTCCAAAAAGGGAAGGTTGTACAGATAAGCACTTACTCCAGAAGAATATTATTCATGTCTTGCGTGAAAAACTTCTTCCTGCCTTCTTCATCAAACATCTTGGCAGCCTGAAAATACAACAGAGTATCCAAGTTCATACAGTACTTTATCCCAACAGTCTTTGTATCTTTACTTTTACAGCTGCATCACATTCTTATTTTCCAGATAATGTTACTTGGAAAAGAATAAACAAAATCAAGTTATACTCGGCTGTCTAGAAAAAATTAGGGTTGTTACTGTTATACTCAAATAAACACCCTGCTCTAGGGCAAACAATCATTCTACTTACAATTTGCCTGGATCACTGATGTTAACACATTCATCGTTTCAACAACCATGAAGAAAGGAAACGGTAGAGATGTTTTATTATCTCACCACCAACAACATTCTGCTACCGTGAGTTCTAAGAAGAGCACTGCTTGACAAGTCAAGCATGCAAGAGCATTAACACATTTCTACTCCATCTTTTTCTACCTGTAATCTGCCTTACCCAGTTACAACTTCCCAGTTTTCTTAGATCCATCTCAAACCTTCATCGCAATTTCTACAAAAGGATTATGTATGCTAGAGGAATACTTCATCCCTCTTTTCTGGTGCCATCTTTAGACTATATCTCTAATATTTTTGTCTGGTCTCTTCCTGAGTCTGTTTGTAGTGCAGGGGAAAAAAAAAAAGACAGCCTCATATACATATATATATATAGACAGCCTCATATATATATATATATATACACATACACACACACACACACTGATCTCACAGGAATTCCCATGCAGAATCCCTTTATCTTTGTTCTTATTGCCCAGATGCTTATTTTCACAAACAATGACAGCTTACAGTAGAAAGCCAATTCCTTGTACCATTCTACAAAAACCACTAGTGTTGATCTACCCTGCAGATTTTTAGAAGTCAAGAGAAAAAAGAGCCCCACTTTGAGAGGCTTATTGTCATCTTATATGTTGGCATTGGGACCAGACAGTGAATATCTAGAGAAGCTGGAAACTGGTACACATGCAGAAAAGCGGGCAAGTGTGGTATCATTATAGTGACTGACAAACATTAAGGGCAGCCAACATGCTACAAGGCTGAATATTCAAATAATTAAGAATCTCTAATTCTGTCTTTAAAAACTACAAGTAAGTGTTAACTTGATAAAATGAATTTATTACTATTAAATACTTACTTTCTTGCTCTTTGTAACTGGTCCATTTAAGTTTGAAAGAAAAATATTTTCTAGAATTGTGAACTCTACACTGCACAGGAAAACAGTGTGATACTCTATCAAAACCATAAGGTAGCCCATTGTTCTGAATGTTTTACCACATGAACATTGATACTGGAGTTTAAGCTCCTGCAAGGACTGCATTCCACTCACTGTTTTCTACCATAAATTCAGCTGCTGAGGGGATGGTACTATCTGTTTAAGAATACTGAAGTGTTTGTCCTGCTAAAAAAATTAGAAAGGTTATAGATGTTTACAGGTGATAGGATACCAAAAAGACAAGTTTGAAAGTCTTAAATCCAGTATCTTCAAGCGTAATTAAGATAAGGATTAGCATCATCATCTGGTTTATATAAAGTGGAAGGAAATATATGCTTTGACATTTCAGTCCCAGGTAGACCTTAAAAGGCAATTCCAGTACTATGCTATCATACTGGACAGTATTGCTAGCTTTTAAGAGAGCAACACTGGCAGATTCAAAAACTTCATCACTATTACTGAACTGTGGTTGGGTTTTTTCCCCACAGATATTCTCTTGACAGTTACCTTCAAATAAATTGAAAAAAGCCCTTTTACTTTCCTGCTTGTGTACAATCTTGCCTTCTGTCATGGTAGTTCAGAATTGCCCACTTAGGGAACTAGAACACATTAATCTACAAAAGTAAGTGAGGAAGTTTTTATTATATTTATTTAGTGGCTAATTTTTTTTTTTTTTTTAATCTTGATGTATTATACACCATCCATGGAACATCGGCTTTTTCCTACAACATTATAAACTTATCTGTCTTTGTGCTGAAGAGCTCTAAAGCTGTGAGCCTGATAAGTATTTGAAAAGACACATTTATTTTTAGTGCTTTTTGGAAGATTGCAATTTGCAGGAGGTATGGAAGTTGCAATCTTAAAGTCAACACACAGTCTAGTTTCTCCCCCAGCGTAAGGGTAGACTTACTCTGCTCAGCCAACAGACTTCCAGAAGACACTGTCACAAGCCAAAGACAGAAGAGTTCCCACCTGGTCTAAGTGGAAGGTGTCCCTGCCCATGGCAGGGGTGTTGGACTACATGATCTTTAAGGGTCCTTCCAACCCAAACCATTTGATGATTCTTTCAAGAGTTATGTTTGCCAAGAGCCACCAAATAGAAGATTTCTTTCAACTGTCTGTGGATTGTTATAGAGTGAAGCAACATGAATTTACTGGGGGCAAGTCACTAACACTTTCTGACTTTTGGCCTAATCCAGTTCTGCAGTTTTGCTAGAAGCTTATGTTGATTCCTAGCAAAATTAACTTGAATATTCAAAGGTAGACAGAATCTCTTTCACTTTAGTAAATATTAATCCCTTGGCTGTATTTAGCTTGGTATGTTGAAAAATCAGTAAGAAAACTAGAGCACTTTACATACAGGAAAGATAAATATCACTTTTTATCATTACCTATCCTGCAGCAAAGCAAGCTCTGCCATTGTTTAAAATATTTTATTTTTGTCCAAAACAGGCAGTAACTTGAACTACTTTTACAAAACTTACTCTGCATAAGGAAAAGCTGCACTTTATTCTAAGTAAGGAAAAGCTTTAATATCATAATGTGGACAATCAAACAACAAATTTATTCTCAATTTAAGATAACATCCACAGCTGAAACAAGGAGTATATGACACCTTAATAGCCCTGATCTCTTTCAGTAAGATATTGTGATATTTGTAACTTGTTGACTTAATACCATTCATCACCATTTTTGAAGTTTGGACTCCATTCTAACCTTCCAGAAGAAAAAGTTCAGTTTTAAGGTTGGTTGGTTTGTTTTTTGTAATTGGGTGGTGGTTTCTGGATTTGGTGGGGGGATTTTTTGTTTGTTTTCCTTTTTCTTTTTTTTTTCCCCAACTGGCAAGTTAAAGCCAAAAATTCAATACATGGATTTGTAAGCTGCAGGTATATTTCAGGTTTCCTCCTCCAAAATAAGAAAACACCCATCCCTTACACCAACTAATAATTCAAGTTAAAGTAACACTGATACTTCAATTATGGAGAAAAACCCAAATAAACATTACAAGTTAGTGTACACAGAACATTTAGAAAACCTTGTTTCCACTGTGAAACAAACACTGCTTGAACAATTGACCTGCATCATCTCCGTGCCTATTTTCACCCGAGTATAAGTACAGGCATTAAGATGGACATTAAGATCAATTCTTCATTTTTAAAGTTTCAGCCAGCAATTCAAGGATGACACCCAAGGTCTTAATTGTTCTTCCTTGTTCTCTCAGATTCCTGAATGCAATCCATTACCAGTGAATTCATACTTACTGTTCGAAGGTCTCCAATGCGCTTTTCAAGTAGCACAGGCAGACCTTCTGGGAGGGCAGGCACCTGCTTGGGTGTCATGACCTGAGAGGTGTAGGTTGCCTGAGTGACATTTCCATTTTCTCCTGACAGCTCAGATACCGGGCTGCCATCAGAAGTGCCATCAAGCAACTTGTCAAAGTCAATGTCTCCCAGCATCTCCAGGGCACTTTCAGTTTCTTGCAGGAGCTCAGGTTCATTTGTGCTACCAAAAATGGAGAGGACAGGATCGTTGATCCTAAGATTCAAGTCAGAGATATCGTTTCCTGCACTGAGAGAGGAGGAAGGAATTTTACTAGGGGTAGGGGTTGCAACAGTCACTGGAGGTTTTGGACTAGATTCCTTCTTCCTCATGGCTTCCTTCTCCTTTTGAAATTTACGGATCATGGCAGCCAGAGAAAGTGAGTCTTTATACAATTTCTTTTTCTTCTTCTCAGACTTGTGTGAATTTAAGGCCATTACTCTGCAGAGGAAAGAAATCTTTCATTAGCATGCACGTGACTTTTGAGGCCTTAGTGACCTTTAACAAAAAACTCAAAGTTTAATACAATTAAAAAATTATCAGGGGGAAGAAGCAAGTACTTGGTGCTTCTGTCTTCAGAGTATTTTATCAATTATCATAAAGCTTTGGTGGTCATGCGATTTCTTGCTGTGAACTGATTTGTTTTGCTAAGTTTGGCAGACATTAGGTTATTTCAAAGGTTATTTCATTTTGACTTCTTAATTTCATTACAGAGAAGTTGGCACAATTGTTAAACTCATAGCAGACTTGTGCTACTAAAATACTTAAACTTGCCTCTCAAGACTCCTGAATGATGGAAAGTTGCTTTAAGTTTAGGCACACCATGTATATTAAATTCTCTTCACTGCTAAGAATTTTTACATGCAGATTCAACATCTATATACTACTTAAACTGAGAATTTTCTGCCAGTTCATCACCTTGATGAAAAATAAGATCAATAAATTTTCAATACCAACGCAAATATTCATAATAAGACAACTTCCACTCAGTGACAGTTTTCTAAAAGCCAATTAAAAAACCCACCACCCTAATCCTTCTATGCTAGTCCAAGAACTCAGGAAAGCACACACAAAGTCAGTAAGAAACACATAGAATAATTAAGTTGTATTTATAGTTTTCCAGATTAGAAACAAGAGGATAGAAGATGTAATTCTTAGCGCTACCTAAGATGTTGGGTGGGACAATGAAGCTTAATGTTATTCATAAGGCTCAAAATTTTTCTTCTGTGATTTGTCCTTCCTTATTATTCCTTGTTTGAAATTTCAGGGGACAAAAAAAAATTAGCTTTTAGACTGATCCATACAAAAACCCCACACAAATTCTGAAACAAAATCTACTAGCTATTAGTTATAGTTTGAAAGTACCATATTCAAAAGAGCTGTAATAATCTTGCTATGGCACACAATCTGGAAATCAAACCTCACATATACTTCAAGGGTTCCTATAAAGAAAGAAACCTACCCCAACTGCTTAGGAACTTTCATTTTCCGAGGCTTCTTCTCCTTTTCTGTCCCTTCCTCTTTCCGCTTGCGCTTCTTCATTCCACGATCTTCACTTTCTTTTAACTTTGCTATCTAGAAGAGAGATAAAATAATGGACAATGATTCTTCCATCCTAAAGAACTTTTACAGTAAGAAACATTTCATTTTCTTTACACCTTCCAATTCAGAGCCACGAAAAACACCTCAAGTGTGCATAAAGGCAAACGGTACGACTGGGTTCCTAGCAGCAATTGCAGTTACTGATGAGTGTCAATCACAATAATTTTTAAACAGTTATTGAATTTAGAGTTTTCAATAAGAAAAATAAGAGACACACAGACTGATGCCCAACCAGCACGAGCAATGGCAGCCTTGGAAGACTGAAGACCTCCACCTTCTTCTGCTACCACAGTTTCATCGCTGACTACGAAGTTGCACAGTGTGGACTATCTCTGTTGGCCAACACAGACCAGCTGTCTCCCCTTCCAAGTTCTTGCTGATCCTTAGACTACCTGATGGAGTAGCATAGGGAAAAAGAAAGCCTTCACACTGTGCAAACATAGCTAGCAACAGGCAAAACTTCGGTGTAGTTATCAACACTATTTCAGTCATGGTCCAAACCATAACACCATATGGGCTGCCATAAAGAAAGTTAACTGCATCCCAGTCAGACCCACTACAAGAAGCTTAAAATTATGTTAAATTTAAAGAGTTATAGAGCAGGAAAGGACATCAGAAAGCAGTAAGTTCTTGGAATGGCATGGAACTTGTGAACGGCCTATGTAATTATGTTTGCATTGATAATAACTTGTTAAGGTTTATAGAACAGCATGTTGTTTGGGAAAGATTGTATATGTAATTTTTAATATAGCTATTCTTATGTACTGAGTTTATTTTACCATATATTTTGGTTTAAACGTTATTCTGAATATTAGGAACAATTTAAAATCATGCGAGCTTTGTGTAAAATCATAAAAGCAGTACTGAAGAATTTAAGTTCTCATCTCATAATGAAAAGCTTATCAAATTACAGAATCATCTGTCAGTTCAAGATGGGTGGGCACAACTTGTTAGCTTGCCTAAACAGATTGTTAGTCTTACAAGACTGGGCAGCCTGCAGACATCCTGAGTTATTTCCTGAATGCCAGTACACTAGCCACAAAACAGAAAATGCAACAGAACAGTATCATGCATCATTCTATATTTGGTCTCTTCATCTGAACCATTTTAAGTGTATCAAGTATTTCCAATGTCCACCAAGCTAGTTGTTCTGTATAAAAGCCTGATTAAGATCACTCACTTTAGGTGGCCTATGTTTTTTGTCTTCTGCAAAGTCTTCATCTTCTGATTCAGATGCCTGTCGGAACTGCAGTGTACCAGTGTTGATATAAAACCCTCCATATTTGGTTGTCAGGGATGCAGGAACCAATTCATCATACTGGGTAGGAAAAAAGATTAACTTGTCAGCATTTCTTAATAAAATGAACATGTAGTTCATTTACCAGTCCCTGTGCATGAAAAATTATATACCAAAATACAGCACAGCTTGCTAGAATAGAAATGGGATAGCATTTCTATCTTACTGGCCAATGCATACAACGTTAATTTCAGAGTAACCTTTTAATTTTCAAAACAACGCCCTTTTTTTGTAAGAAAAGACAGGATTACAGCATTAAAAGTACTACTTTCTGAAGGAAATGAGGATGGGCACACATACATTCCCCCTGCCAAAGCCCAAAAACTTTCAACTTTTTTCTACCCAACATTGTCACTTACAGCATGTTACATTATGCTAAATGTTAAATCTCAAGATACATAAACCATATGAACAATGATGCACCAGCAGTTTATGAGTAACTTCAATTGATTATTCACTGTTGGTTTGGCCAGAAAGTAAGCAGGAATATAATGAACTATTTGTTTTCATTTCTGACAGCCTTACAAGCAAGGCAGCAACATCTCTGGTTGAAAACAAATTAAAAAACAAAACAAAACAAAAAAACCCTCCAAAAACCCCAAACAAACAAAACCCCCCACAAATCCAAAGAAAACCCACCAAAAGAAGACTCCAATAAAAACCACAAAACCAACAAACCTATCAATTTAAATTTTAAAGCTCAAAATTTCTATTGAATACCCTTCGATTTTATGACACAATGTGCAATTCAAATTACCTTCTATTAATCATATACTTTTACCACAGGCCCTTTAAGTTATCTATAAGTGATTGCTAGAATGTATTTCTTCCAGATTTTCTAAAAAGATGACAGTCTGTACAATCACTATACTGCAGTGAAAGAAACCTGATCTGTATGAGAATTGTACAGAATTGGATATTATATCCAGGAACTGCGACTGAAAATAGCAGAGGTGTTTTTGCAAATTAAGCATAAAAAACCTCCCCAGATTATACACTTTGTTTCATTAAGACTGCCACAGTTGTCATTAATACCAATCTCTGCAGTGCATTTCGTGTTCAGAAGTTCCAACACATGCTACATTTAGTACCAACTCTAACCACACTGTCCTGCTCAAAAACTTACTTTTCTCAGAAAGTTCTCTGAAATTTTCTTTTGTTAAAAATGCTATCCCAGACATGACAAACTTGGCCATGGTATCTGTTAACTTACTCCCAATTTTAGGTGTTTAATACAACATTGCCTCTTATACAAATACCACAATGTCAGGACTTGTTTCATTTGAAGTCAAACATATTCTCACTCTGTTCAGATAGTTTAAACACCACAAAATGTTTCAAACTCTTATGAATACTTTATTTTGAAACGTATTTCATATTTATGAAGAAATTTCCAGGTTAGAATTACAAAGCTGTATCTCAAAAATATTGAAAGCCAACGACAAAAAAAGACGTGGTCAATAATAAGTATAGTGAATGACAATATTAATTCTATTATTTTATGACCCTCAACCTCCTCAGAATGACATTCTCCAAGTTTTAACAGAAAACTGTTAATCTCTAGGAAATATCTTGTTAACAGTAAATTCTCAAAAAGGCTGGGAGGATGAACATATTCATTCTAGCTCTATGCATGAGTGTCAACAAGGCAAGCCATGGAAGTGTTTGCAAGAGAACTGAGGAAGGATTGCCTTGACAATGCCATTATCACCACACAGTAGGATGATGTCCCGAACTACTCGGGTCTTAGCTTTTAAATATTGAAAATTGTACGACAATATTCTTAGTATGCAACAAATATAATCCTAGAAACTATACTCTGTGGAAGCATAAACAGAATGCTTGAGACACGTACCTGCCAACAAAGATTAAGGAGGAAGCATTTACAGGACTAAGAATCGATTTCTGCCCTTGTTCTAAAACAAAGGATAGGATTTCGACACACCTCAGAGGTATGAACTCTGGCAGAGGAAAATGCCAATTCTGAGTAACAACTGTAAGCAGTAAATGTTTGGTAGTGCAGCCAAATGATTAAAAATTGAGATACTTGCAAAGGAAACAGTGTGACTTATTTTGAAGTTTGAAGCAGCAGGCCTTCTATTGCAAGTGTCAAGATGAAATTCAACAGGCTGAATAAATAAATCGACAAATTTAGCTGCCACAACACGATCTGAAGACTTGAGATCACCTACACAAAATGGACACACACAGAGTGCAAAGTGGAGTGTCAGCTACCAGTTTATTTCATTTCCCTCTCCATGCCATGCAAAATATAATGAAGACAAAATGGTCTGAGAACTGAAATGTCTGGGCTATCAAAAACATTTAAACAAGAAGGAAAGTTATCCAGAAGAGTAGAATAGTAAGTGTATACTTCAATAAGGAAGCTGGTGAAGGAGCCTGAACTGGAGACCTACGTTGGGATTTAATGGGCAAATAGGTAGACACTTTTTATCTGCTCAGAATGGAGGGCTCAACAAGCAGTACAGAAAGACAAAACAGGAAAGGAAAAGTGGTGACAGGATTTATGAAATACCCTAAGATGATATGAAAAGCTAGCACAAAAAAGCAGGAGAATCTATTAAATGGACAAAATGAAAGCAAAGTGGCTTAGTTGTGGACTTGTCATTCACCTTGAGAGACCATGAGGATCATGCAAAGTAAACTTGAGAGTGGAGGCTGGGTAAGAATTTCAGAGAAATTTAATGTTTTTTCCACAGTTCTCAGAACTACCATCATTAGGTGCAAGGAAAATGAAAGAAGACAAAATAGATTATTATCCACAGTGCTTAACAGACAGAGCAGGCGCTGTCTCCATTTGAGCTGACAGGGTGTGAACTGAATTGGCAAGGCTGTGGCAGTACAGGATCAAAACAGAAGAATACAGCAGTTGCCAAGTTTGAAGGAGGAAGCACACAGTCAAAGCTGGGACCATTATCATATGAAGTGAAGAACAAGCAAAGGAAAACACACTAAAAACTTAGATGCAGAGCAGTAAAGAAGGCCTGGGTAACACACAAATAAGGACTAAAGACAGTCCACAAATGAGGAAGCTATGAATCACGGCAAATTATTTGAAGGATCAACATCCTGTGTAGCACAAATTGATAGGAACAAGGCAAACAGAAAGGTAAAATTCATTCAATATACAGACTGAATGTATTCCATAACAGTCAACAGGCAAATAAGATCAGCAAGATGTGGATGTGTAACTAAGAGTTGAGGTTTCAACAGCTTCTGCTGAAGACTATGAATTTAGTCAGACCTTCAGAAATTTTTTTAACCCTTGAGTGAGGTTTCTTTTCTTTACCAAAATCTTAGCCTACTGAACAGGGTATAACTTATAACTCAGTGTTTAATTTTATAAATAGGGGCCTGCAGACCACAATGTAGCTAGTACCCTCTCCTTTGAGCTAAGCTTAGTACTTTCTACTACCCTAACTGAACAGAAAATAAGTATGTTTCTATAAGGTATTGGTAACAGCTAGATTAAGCTTCATTTTAAAGTGCCTTCAGGACTCTCAGTTAAAGGGAACATGGCTCCTGCAAATTCTAAATCTTCTCATGAATTGGTTTTGCTTTGCACTACCTTTTTCCACATATGAAATCGTAGAATTATCTTACTAAGGAAAATAAGTTTGAAGTCCTTTACAGTGTTCTGCTCTTCCTTACACATTCCAAGACTGAGAATCAAAAAATCTCAGACCTACAAACAGACAGGAATTGATATATGATTGACTCCTGTGAACATGGATTTGTTCTACAAAATATTATGGAATCATTCTGCAGATAAAACAGTAAGACTGATGTACTGTCTGACCACCTAAAAGCAGGTACATATATAAGTTATTTTAAACTGTTGTCCTTGAGCTACATTACTATACTTCTAGTGTCATTAATCTAATTAAATGTTTTGGTATGAAAGATAATTTAGTTTTTTTAAAAATAAGTTAACTGGTTTCAACTTCATTATTATACCAAGAACAGTGCAAGTTTATGGATTATACCAATTTATTTCTGAAATGCAGATCCACAGTAGTATTTTACATTAATACTGTCTACTCTTGTATTTGGGTATTTTGACCACAATCCTCAGATATTTTGACTGTGATCCTCCTCATTTGTCTCCCTTCCAGACAACAATCTACAGAAGTACACATGTGAAAAAGTTTTTTAGCATTCCTGTACTAATTCCTGGAAATGCAATTTCCAGGTGCAAACATGTCTAGAGCGTTATAACAAATGTAGCTTGTTATTATTTGTTGTCAAACAGGTAATGTTTAGCTAAAAGATAAGCAGGGATAATTTTTGTTCCCTTGTTCAGTTTATTTTTGAGGTAGCTCTAACCAGCTTGGGATGGGGGCAGCTGTTTAGTTTTGATCACCATTAGATTACAGAATAAAAGCCAAGCTACTGAAATTATGTCAAATACAGTTGCTTCAGTCAAACGGACTGAATATTCACACAGTTCACTACACACTTCAAGATACTTTAAACATACACAGCGGATTGATCTCTACGCTTCTTAAAGATGGAAAGAACTGAAACACACTCAGGCTTTGCTCTCCTTTAAGGCTAAGTTTTCAAACAAAAACACAGAACCATCATTCCAAAAATACAGCATAATGGAACATAAAATGAAATCCTGAACAAGGTTAAGGAGGAACAATACACTGCTTTGCTAATCCAAGGTGACTTCAAAAAGCAAGCACAAAGAGCTTTCCCATGGTAAAGAAGGTTCCTCTTCCAAAATGCATAAGCAAGTTGGGGGGTGTGTGTTTGTTTTCTTTTTAACCCTGAGACAGAGGACAGTTGGCAGAGGTCAACAGAAAAAAGTATAAGAGATTATTAAAGATATAATAATTGGCTCAGGGTAGTCGAGTAGAATAGGGTAGTCTTGTAGGAGAATCCTAGTTTAGTAGTCAGGATACTGCAATCAGTCAGCCTACCAGAGTACCTTGAGAGAAGTACCAATACACATCTATTGTCCTGTTTTGTTCTCATCAAACCTTTTACACCTTTTCACCAGTCACCAGTGTTAGGCTATTATCTTAAGTGATCTTCAGTGCAACAAGATGACATTCTTATCACCTTGAAAACATTTCAGCTTAAGTTATAAAACCTATGACCTCTCACGTGACCACCTTTATCTGTACAACTCAATTCTTTCAGAGCTTGAGCTCTGACCTGACCCACAATGAAAATCTAGTTCAGTGTTAAATAATTATGTAATGTATTACTTAATCTCTCCAGGTTTCATGTTACAGAGCTGCCAGAAGATTCTGTAGAAGCAAAGTTACACTTTCCTTTTCCCTTGATTTAACATGAAGAGCAGACGTTCCATATATGATACTTAAGACAAATGTTCTTATCAAAGATCTGTTATTTTGGCATATAATAAACCTCCCTTTATATTATATTAATGATCATATTGTTTGCGTATTTTTTTGAAAACACTTAGGTTCCTTGTGTTGCTTAAACAAATATTCATGGAGAATAGCTGATCCTAGGCCATGATCTACCCTTCTAACAGCTCAAGATTGCTTTGAAAAGCGATTTTGTGCTCTTCAAAAAACTAAATTTAGCAAAAAAGAAGGAAGTTGCTATACCCATTATTCTTTCTTAGTTATTTCTTACTCCTACATTCTTGATATACACAAATTTAAACAGTGGTACTACAAAGGTCAGATATAAGTCTCAGATTTTTTCAAGTACCTATGCAGATCCAGAGTTTTCAGTTTCACAGCTGTTCCAGAGGTCATTAGACACATGAGCAGTCCTAAACTACCTAGCTGAAATCTAGGCCAGAACATGGGATTAAAAAAATTAAGAAACTCTTTCCTAAAAAAGGGTAAGATTTTTTGCAGAAGAAGCAAGAAAACATTACTATTACTTTAACAAACATCAGATGTGCTCTGCAAATTCAATTACCTTTGTTCCTCTAGCTATAGTGGTTCTTGTATCTGCTTTATTTATTTCATACTCTGCTTTACACCTTAATGTATCTTGGGGTGAGGAGGATAAAAGGCAAAGAATACCCTAACTGAAATTTGCCCTTGTATTCACTCAAATGCATATGACATGTCAGGTGCTAACCAGTGGATCTACCCTGGAGATACTCAGGAATCATGCAAGACATTTTATTAAAGGTGACATGGTACACTCGGCTAAGTGAGCACTATTCCCCAACCACGTAACTTCCAAGACTGGGTGAAGTGACAATGAACGAGGAAGACAGTACTAATACAAAACCACACAAATCCTCAGCCAATAAAACAGCTGGCAAGTGAATCTCCTACAAAAAGGATGCTTTAATGCACCCGCACGTATTCAGTGTGGATGAGGTTTGTTACTGAGGTCTATAAAGGCAGCCTTTTCCAGATGACAAAGGCCACAGTGTTCAATTTCTCTCTCAATGCAACGAAAGCATGTTTAATAATGGATCCTATGTAGCATTCTTCTGTACACACTTCTGATGTTTGCAGGTTGATAGTTTTTTCCAGTTTGTTTTTCTTTTTGGTTGGTTGGTTTTTGAGTTTTGGGTTTTTTTGTTGGTGGTGGTATTTTGGTTTTTTGTTTGTTTGCTTTTTGGTTTTGTTTTGTTTTGTTTTTTTTTAAGACAATGATCTTTCTAAAGCAACTACGCTGCTTTCCGTAGGTATGCATAAAACAAGCTCCTTGGAGTAGCAAGAACGAGAGAACACTATCAAGTTGGCCTAAAACAACATCTGGCCCAGAACGCCACAAAAATGGTAAAAATTACCACTGACACAGCGAGCTCTGCCACTCTCCAAAGACATGCCACTCTCACTGGGAAAAAGTATCTCAGATGTTCAAGAATCTTGACTAAGATGGTCTTAATGGTAATCCATCAGCTTCAGGTTTTAGAGGTAGCCAGGGTGGGAGAGGATATTAAAATCTATCATACCTCTTATAAGTCTAGAGCTTACAAGATGAAGGAAGCAAAATTTATCCCGGAAACACATAAAAACTGTGTATCATGATGCAGAATTTTTGCAGAGACTAAGCCTTTAAATTATGGAAAGCACTCTAGGGAACCCATATAGAAAGGGAGCAACACTTCTGCTAACGTACTAAAATTAACATACAGTTTTTGAAAAGTTGTCTTTTAAGAGGGTCTGAACTCTTGAGGCAAGAGATAGGTAAAGAAAAAGCAGTTCTTCCCTTAAGCTGAAGTACTTGTTTTGGAGAAACTTTCCATGTATGAGAAACCAGTGGTAGAATGTTCTCTACCCAGCAGCACAGGACTCTTTATATCAGTGTATAGAAGGCTACTATGGAACCATGAATATAGCAGACTGGGTCAAATATTGACATAGGGGCCTGGATGTCCAAAGGATTGAAATGTCTGCTTCCCACTGCTCTTGGCATTCATGTTTTGATTCAGTTCCTGACAGTGTGGCTACCTGGTATTGCTGCTTCAAAAGACAGATTGCACTGCTTACAGATTTCTAGGTGGATTGTCCTTCCTCTGCATTCACCTACTCAGTATGGAGGAAGTCTTTGGTTTGGATATACAAGCCTTGTCACCTGTGACTAAGAGAAAACTGCATACTTTTTCACTAACACCATATATTACTTCAGATCCCTGTTCTGTATTGCACAGCAAGAAGTTCAGAGAGTGCTGAGATGCCCTTGGAATCTATCTATATAAAGCTTACACTGTCAGGAATGCATTCAACCAACCAAATAATCAGAGGTCATCACAAGAGCAAGTAATCAGCCTTGTTTGTCTAGACACATGCGTGCATGTGTGCATGCAGGAAGAACAGAGGGGACATAATCTAGAGGAATTCCATTCCACAAAGAACGTAATTCTGCGTAGTTCACACTATAGTAAAACCTATTTTCAACACCAAAGCAGTGGAAACACTGAGAAGGAACAGCTTTTTTTTGCAAATTATGAACATTTTGTATAGGTTCATTAAGATAAGCAAAGATTAGGACTCACCATCAGACTAACTGCTATATAGTGGATATAAACAATAGTAAGATGGTCTTGATTTACTTTTTTTCTGAAATTATCACAACCCACTGACTACAGTCAAAATGCTCAACCCAAAAATATCTACTCTATTGACTGACACATAGATTTCCTGTTTGCCTGCAAATGCATTCAGAGAAAAAGCTACTTCTTCCAAACAGGACCAGTTAAAAGTTTCCCAAGGAGGACAGCAAGGTACCTACCAAACAGTATATATACTAAATACACCAAAGCAAGCAGCATCCTGAAACTATGTACTTTTTTCTTATTTTCTGCAATATTTTCCTTTAACTGGTTCCATGTCTGAATCCACTGAATTGCTCTTCAGGAGCCCTTACTTTTCTGTTTTCACAGGGATTTTGATGGGTCTTAATGCAGCCGTGCTGCTGAAGTCTTTACCACGCTGTAGGAAAGTACTGATTCTTTTCAGAGTAAACAGTAACAGCAAACCTGTAACAATTTCATGCATGGCTTTCATTTTCACAGAAAGTCAACAGTGGCAATCTAGCCTACCAAGTTGTCCCAAACTTACCTCACTTCATCAGGGAAGATACCAATGCCCTTTGAGGAATCTGAGAAAAATCTCTTTGCTCAGGAAAAGTTCCCCTCTCTCATCACTTTTCAAGAACCTTCCTCTTGAAAAGCATGTCCTGTGCCTGTCTGTACTCCAGCCCCATTAAAATCCACTACTTAAGAATCATGCCATTACCAGATTCCCTGCACTTGTGCCTGATCCTTACCCTTGAGAAAAATCAACAGAACAATGGCCTTCCTGGATCCTTGGAGGACCCAAATGCTTTGTTACATGTGCAACATGCAATATGCATATGACGCATATGCAAGATGCAATATGTATCTATGTTACATGTACAAAACTGCTTAATTGAAAATGGATCCAAAGGAAGCATAATTCCTAAACTCAATTACAAGGCCTAATAAAACCAGGCTTAGAGTTTTATTGGTTTGATTTCTTGAATAATATTTGATGGCATTATCACAAAAATTTGTTTTTAGAGGGAAAATATCTCTAAAGCTATGGAATGAATCTGTTTCAATGCCAAAGAGCTCAGTATTTCTTTTACTCTCGTGACAAGAAAAAAGACTAAAATTCTAAGAAAGCTTCCAATTATTTTTTTCTAGGATAATCCTGGAGCAATTAAAGAGGCACTCATACTCATTTTTCAAGTGTTTGTGCTCAAGTTATTATAGCTTTCTATGTGTAAGGAATGCATCTGCCAAAAAGAAGTAAGTCTAGGCTGGGCTTGGCTCTGACATTTCTCAGGGTACATGGTGATTTAATAGCTGGCTACACAGAAGATAAGCAAGTCAGACATGTAGATTTTCCATCTGAACACTTCCCATTTGCATCTAAGATGGAATGAGAGGTTTTGTTGAACTTAAACTCCTACACTACAGGACCCTTAAGCTCTGCAACAGCCACTTGGACTGCAGCTGGCACCCTATTTTTTCTTCTCCTTTTCTATATAGAAATGGGGATAAAAGCAAAACAGAGATGGCCTCTCACTGGTCTGCATTTGTAATGCAGACACAAGGCATAATGATTGTTGAGGAAAGCGATCTTTAGAGAATACACCATTCTCCCCAACAGCTTCCACAGCTAGCACATGATGCAACCATCTGGTCCTCTAACAACTGCCTTTTGTACATTTTTGCAAGGACTCTGGCAAGAGACAGCAGAAGTAAATGCTCCTGCAAATCTAACAGATCTGTTGCTGGCTAGAAGAAGGCACAGTATGATAAGTACTAATACATCAGTGAGTGTTCAACTCTGCTAGACTTATGCACAACTTTGACAGAGACCTGTACTACAAGTACTACAACTGCTCCAAATCTCATATCAGATCTGTGATAGGTCACAGTGAATCCAGGAAACTCAAGATAGAACTTGGGGGTCCTGTATCGTAAAATTTCGAAAGTGAGGATGGTTAACTTAGGCAACAGTGAGAAACCATATAAACCTATAGGCTCAAGTGGTTTCTTAGCAGAAATGAAGCACATCTGCTCCTACCAAGCTGAAGACCAGAATCTGACTTTTGGAAAAGATATACAAAGGCTTAGGCCCTAATACTGCTCCAGCAAAAGTTGCAGGATAATGATAGGACAGTTTAATATTGGCAGGTTCAACTATAGTTTTCATCTAGACCAAGAAAAAGGACAAATTATTACAGGTTACAGTAAGCATCTACAGCAAACTCACTTTTTAGACAACTTGAGACCTACTTCAAAAACTACCTGTACACACAGATGAGCTCAGCCTGCTATGCACTGTGGTTAACTGCTGAACTTCTTTTGCTCAAAAAGGTATCAGCTCTGCAGCACACTTGCTGTGCAATTCACACACTTTGTAAGATTGTTCACTGCAACATCTATATGCTAGAAACCTCACAGCTCAGAGTTCACAGCTCTTTAGTGTAAAGTTTTAGAATTTAAATGTAGGCTTGAAATAATGTATGCTAAGCAATACATTTGTGCTTTTCTTACTCTTTTTTCACAACTCCTTTTCATAATCTCTCCTCTCCCACTCAGACCTTCTAGCTCCCTCCTTCCCAGAGCAGTAAATCATTGCTGCTTTGTCCAGCGTCACTCAGCACTGGAGGAAACTGTAGGCTGGCAAACGACAGCTGTTATTTGTTGGTGTTTTTTTTTTACTTGACTAAACCATACACCTACTTCTTTCTAACATTTAATAAAGGAGAATTATAGGAGCTTTCTGTGCTTTTACATGATCCACTCCTTTTTCCAAGTTTTTCCTCATTTTCATAATTTCACATATCACCTCTTCAAATATCTTCAAATGCCCTTCTATAAACCTCCTAATATACTGCCTGTACTGCCTGTACCCAACTATTACCTTTTTCTTTTACCCCGAAACATGCTTTCATTTCTGAAAAATATTCAGACAAAATAAGCTGTAATATCCTGCTGTTTAACCAATCTGTTTTATCTCAAATTTTTCAGACATACTCAGTGAACGTTTAGAATAACCCTCCTATTCTTACTGGTTTTTAAGAGCAGAATAGCTTCCTGATCTAATGCAGGAAACCTAACACCAGTAATCCACTAATAATCTAGAGAACTAGTACAAGAAACTAAAGAGAGTCAGTGTAATTTCAGTCAACAGTAAATGAAAAGTACAAATAAAAATAATTTAACTTCTAAAGCTGGAAAAACACGTGATCTAGGAATAACTTTCTTAATTCTTGCAGTGCATAATGATATGTGAATAAGACTACAAATACAATAATTCATTGGACTCCCAAAGTAGTATGCCCTTTGAATTCACACCAGTTATACACAGGCACAAAGTATTTCTCCTTACCTTTCTTCTTTATCAAAAAAACAAAGCATTATCTTGTTATTTCTTGCAGCTTTGCTGAGGCTTACTTACCGCTTCAGAATTATCAATGAAAGGGTCCGTTTCATCGTAACCATAACCTATATCGATCAGATCCTGCAGGCGATCTTTCCGATGTTTGTGAGGCTTTCCACCCTGAAAACAAAGAAGGTATTACATCACTTGAGAAAAGTAGAAGGCATTGGAGGAACAGTCATTCAAGGAATTAGCAGTTCTGCTTTCTTGGATGCTTTCTGGAAGATAGTCTAGATGACTACTGAAAACTTCCACACAGGGATGAGCTCTGGCAAACATGCCTCACCAGAATCATCCCTGAAAGGAATTAACTGCCTACCTCCTTTCTGCATGATCGAGATCTTCCTGACATTTCCCATTCAGAGAAAAGTTTCACTGTCCCATGGTTTTAAAGCACAGTGATAGGACTGTTAGTTATAGAAGAGCTGTGATACTTTAGGAAGTGTTAAGTTTTTCACTATGTTAGTATCATTAGAAGGGAAAATACTGACAGCCTAGCATTCAGTAAAGTGTTTCCCTACACAGGCATGATTGCTTCTCTAAAGTCAAGTCAAGCCTAAACGAAAAGAAAAAAATACTGATCTAGTACTTGTAGATATGGTGTCTAAGAGTTTAAGAAGTTACAGCATTCATATGACATAACTGTAGAAAAATATATTAAGATAAAATCCTTTGAAATGCAAGATCAGTCACCTCAGTTGACACAACTGAAGATAAAACATTGAGTTTTAAAACATGAAAGTTACTTGAGTCAGAAGTTGCATCACAGACTATGGATGGGTTCACTTACCTCTGGGAAGCAGTAAAATTAATCTTATTCTGTAAGTATTTTTTTCATGTGGAAGTTCCATTGTTAAATCAAGTCAAGTAAAAACTCACATCCAGCTCAAACATTCAAGAAATCTAAACTTAAGTTTTTTAGCTCACATATGTTGTCAAAATCATCAATATACAAGTCTTACAAGATAAAATTCTCCAAAAGGCACCACATTCACTAAAATGGTAACTTCTTCCAGGAGTTCAAGAAGACTTGCTCCTGAAAATTGTCTGCCTGCGCTCCACAGTTCTGAGCATGCTTAGAGTAAGTATGAGTCTTTCCTGTTGTGACATCCAAATATCACAGCCCACTTGTTAGTAAGAGTATGCAGACACTGTTCAAAGGAAGTTTCACCTTTGGTCCTTTATGAAAAGTGTAAGCATCTGAACACCTCCATTTTAACTATGTTTTGCAAAAATTCAAGATTGTAATGAAGTAAAGTATCTGCTCTTGCAAGCAAACAGGAATCTCTCAAGTATACTTAAATAAATAAATGCCACAGTCCTAGGAGAAAAAACTCAAAAGTGCATTCTATTTTTAATTCAGGTTTCCAAGCTATATTCCAATCTAAGTGTTCTATCAGTCCTGTTATCTCCTGCAGTCACTCATCTGGCAAAACATCTGAATGACTGCACATTCCCAAAACATATTCTTTTTTTTAAACAGAGGAGTCTGAATAAGAGAAGAAAAAAAATAAAGAAAAACTGTTATAAAAATAAAGGCAGAATTCTGATTAAACTCCAGTGCATCCAGTACAAGAGCTTATGTAATTCATGCTTCTGACTTAAGTGCCAGCAGGTTGTATAAGAATGCTTCACAAAATACACTTCACCTCTTCACCTGTACTGGTCTCACTAATGTGTAGTGCAATCCACCTCCATACCACATGTCTTGCTAGGCCCAAGTAACCACCAACATCCTTGTTTGTGAGTCTAAAATCCTTTTGCAGCAATGGTTATCCTACGATTCTATGATTTTGGTACAAGGGGATTAAAAAAAAAAAACCCAATTAAAATTTCCAATACATTCTGGCTGCCTGATAGTCATTAAACCAGATATGGAAAAGAGTTAATAAAAACAACAAAAATAAGAAGTCTCATAACAGCTGAATGAACAAAAGCAGGATTAAAACAGTAACTCATATTCAGACATATGAAAATACCCAAACCACTGTGTGTATAGTTAGAGATTTTCCTTCAGGCCTGGTTTTACCCAGGTATGTTTAAGGAACTGTATTGAGAGCTCATATGATCAAGATGTTAAGGATGCAAGACTACAGCAGAAGAACTGAAGGGATTATCTCTGTCAGTGTTTACTATACAGCAGTTCAAGGAAGTTTTACTACTGAAGTTTTCCTCTAACTTTTCAGTCTCAGAACATAAGTCATGGTACCAGAGAAAATTAAGATGTCTCGTTCCTGAAACTGCAAATGCGACTCATGCAAGTATTCAAAAAAGCCAAATAAGACTTCAACAAATTAACTGTGACATGTAACCTTGGGTTTAAACAACCTTTGCCCAACAGGACTAGAAGGTGTGTGGCAAATACGATGCCAATATTTGAAGAATCTTACAAGGGCCACAGCAGAATCCATAAACCAGTAAATCTAGTCTCTGCATTGGGTAAGTTAATAAAAATTCTAAACAACAGAACCAGCAGGCATAAGAACATACATTACAGAGCAGGAAGGAATTTTGGTAGAAAAAAGTAGTACTTCGAGTGCTGTAAAACAGGTCCAAAGATCTTTAAAGACAAGAAATTGTCACGAGATAAGGAGGGTCCACTCAAATTGATGCCTGATTTAAGACGAGGAAAGAAAGGGCAGAAAAAGGTATTTCATTTTGGCAGAGAAAGCAATCAGTGAAATCACTAAGGAACGTGTATTCCCATTCATCTTTAGAAGTAACAGAGAGGTTTAACAGTTTGGGGAGGGTGGGAGTGTAAGATGACAAATTACTGAGGATAGTAAAGAAAAAAGACAACTCGAGAATCACTGAAAGATCTCACAGTTGCTCTGAATTTAATATGGTTAAGCAGTCAGCTGAATTCAGTATCAATAAAAGCAAGGTAATCCACACAAAGGAAGTACAACCCAAGCAAGAAAAAATACAGTAATCTCCAAATTTGTTATGTTACCTGGGAAGCACTGGAGTTGTTACGCACAGTTCTTTGACATTTACTCTACAGTCACAAGTGGTCAAAAAAGTAAGAATTGGGACTGTAGAAAAAAAAAAGGAATGGAAGAAATAACCCAGAAGTCATCATTATATCACTGATAAATCAGGGCACCATACCATTAATATCCTTTCATTTAAAAAAAGAAATTAGAACAAAAAAGGGAACAGTAATCCAACAAGGATGTTTAAAGGTAAAAACTACTGCTTCTATACAATAACAGAATGTTAAGACACTACAGCTGGAGAACAAAAGGGCTGAATTTAGATGACAGCAACAAAATCACATGCAATGTGCAGGAAAACTGGATATATTTCACTGTTTCTTACAACACAGAAACTATGGAGCACCATGTGAACTCATCAGGTTTTAACACAAAATATGTTTTTATATGACCACCATCATGGTACTCAGTGCCATGGAACACAAATATCCAGTAATGATCTGCCAAATTCATGGCAGAAAGCTATAAAAAGGTTAAACGTGCAGCCTTTGGCTTTGGGAGAAATTAAGACACAGATTGCCAGAGAGGCACAGTGCACACTTGCTTGGTTGTACTTTCAAGTACGAAATTTCACTAGTGTCAGAGGACTATGCTACCATCCATTAGATGGACCTTAGTTTTGAGCCAAGAAAGATTCTTACACTAGGTACAATACTGTCTGAAGTTCAGTATCATGTGTTCACAACAGTGCTGGATTTTGTCTAGAGAATAACAGCAAACAAAACTGTGAAAATAGGAACCCCTCGGAGCAGATTTTTATGCTGGTATTTAAAATGTGCTGCAATTCCAAAAAAGGGCTGAATAATCAAGTAAACAAATGGTATGTTATGCATCTCGTTTTACAAAAATCCATTTATTTGTAGGCTTTTTCTTAGGATCTGGAAAATACACCAAATAATATACTGATTTGATGATAAGTACAGGAATTTATCTGAAAAGAAGTAAAAAGTCTTCAAGGTAGACTGTTCCTCACATACCAAATTTTCCAGAAGTACTGCGCACGTGCTACAATTAAAAACATTGTCTGACTCCATTTTAAATGGATATAGGCAAGTAATACCTAAGTAATTTAAGGAGGATATAGTACTTCCTGCAAATCAGAAATAGAGGGTTGGGTTTTGTTTTTTTTTTTTCATTCTCATACAACCAGTGATTACTTTTACACTAAAGCTCTGTTAAGGAGTGTCGTGGCTTAACTCCAGCTGGCAACAGTACCACGCAGCCTCTCATTCACTCGAGGAGAAAGGATATCTACTACATGGGATCCCTGCTCTAGTTTAAGCCACAGAGCAAAAACATCTCACAAGAGTCAGAAGATGGCTGGATGTTGTCAGAATGAGCAGTTGTACTGGGTCAACCTACAGAGCTGCAATTCCTCTGAGCATCAATGGCAGGTAAAGATGGATGATTCTCATATTGGAAGAGAGAAAGGACACAGAATATCTAACACAAGAAATCTTAATCCCTCACCACCCTTCATGCTTAGTGGTTCTAACCTAATAAGTTGTGCTTTATACAGAAGACATTACCTTTTGGGGGGTTGAGGGGCATAAGGTAACGCAGAGAATGAAAGGGAAAAAAAAATCAGAAGTGCAAGTAGTAATCAAGATGCAAGTGCACCATGAATTTAAACTGTTGAAAATTGTACATTTTTGTTACCTTCCGCTTTCTAATAGTTAAAAGCATCTATTTGCCCCTTTTTATGACTACTGAGCATTGAGCTTCAGTTTTCTTCACTCTAATAACATGTTTTGTCCACAAATGTACATGTTTAGCTTTGATGCATGCATAAATGTATATGTTAAAATAGATTACTTTCACTACCACTCCCTCTTACATACATTGCTTTACATGCTTACATTGACTTTCATCTACTGTAGTTAAGCAACTTGTTTCAAGACATCATAAGTCCTTACCTTGTATTATGGAAATGAGTTTTCTAAAAAAAGTACAGTTGAAACAGTTTTCTCACACATTCAAAAATTATTTATCATTCAATTTAAAGCAAACAGTATTCTGAAACTGCCTTCTCCATTCACTTCCTATATTGGGCTCTGTCAATCCCTCCAAAAGATGAAAATTATTTTTTTCAGTTTAAGGGTTTGTTACATATTACAGCTAACATGCTTTGAAATAGTAATTACTGCTACAGAATGTATAGATTGCACACTCAGAAAAATCTGCCTCTGTTAGGAAAATAAAAAAAAAAAAATCAAAAAAGATAGATCTTAGTATGTGTGTTAATAGCAAAAGATACAAATGACTGCTCTTGTTTCCCTTCTTTATTATTGAGGTGCTCTATTAGTAATCCAGAATATCAACATGCCTCAGCATGATGATGAGCTTTGATTGCCAGCTCAGAATTAATCACCCAACCCTACCCATATGAATTCTTAAAGACCTGTTTGGGTGTGGCTTTTGTCAACATTTTCTGATTTTCTGCCTTCATTTACTAGTGTAAGCCTCTTTATGTTACTAGCTAGCTTTATTCATACTTTCAGGAGTCAGCAGAGTGTATCTTTAGGCAGCTAGCAGCTACAAGAAATTCATCGAGCAATGTGTTGCTATTCAACAAGTAACTTCCTATGGAAGCATTCCAAACTAGTCAGAAATTCATCAAGATTCACCAGTATTTAGCCCAAACAGAAAAGCTGTTCAATAGTGCACAACAGCATTACATAGAAATTCTTTCCTCCAGCACAGTATTTAGCATGAATATCAACCTGCATCTAATAGTTGTATTTATATAGGAAGCTTTTCTAAGAATAGCTTCACAAGCTATAACATCTATAGACAAATCTATTTAGCAGACTTCTCTGATAAGCTTGTGACAGCTTCAAGGTGCTTAAATGAAATACAGCGAGACAGTCATCTCTGAAATGTACAGAAGTCATTTGACACTACACCAGCAACCTTAATCAGGAAAAAAACAACCCTGTGATATTAAGACCTCTACAGCATCATAACTTATCACTATTAAATATTTGTGTATTTTAACAAAGCAGAGTAACTCACATATTTTGCCTCAAACTTCTTGGCAAGCATTTCTACTTCATGTCGCTCACGTTGTTCATCATTAAATGGATCTTCCAAGTGAACTGATTTCTTCTGAAAAAAGCAGAAATTACATATTCATTCCACAAGAAACATAGAGTGTGTCTGATAAAAACGTGTTATGCCAATAAACAATGCTCTGATGACTATGTAGCCAGAATTTACACTGTGTCCAAATACTTACTTTGGCCTATAAAAATTAATTTGACTCATTCAATTATCATTCAGTTACTTTGCTTCTGATGAAAACACCAATAGAAAAGTTGAGAGAAATATTGAGATTTGTATTTTCCCAAGCATTCCATTACAACCTCAACTGAAAGTGTAAGCATAAGAGAGAATTATACCCATTTGAGGTTCAAAGAAAAAGAACTCTCTAAGTATAACTCCTTTTCACTTCTGCTTCC